>NW_020703700.1:0-6039 GCF_002925995.2 Terrapene triunguis | reverse complement strand
ATGATTTAGTTGGGGTTGGTCCTGCTTTGAGCAGGGGGTTGGACTAGATGACCTCCTGAGGTCTCTTCCAACTCTAATCTTCTATGATTCTATGATTGTGACCATGTTATCTCTTAACCCTCTCTTCAATAAACTAAGTAGATTGAACATTGTAAATCTCTCACTAAAAGCCACGTTTTTCAAACCTCAAGTAATTCTTGTAGCTGTCTTCTGTGTTTCCATTTATCCTTTTATTATATTATATTCCATTTATACAGCGACCTGTAAGTCACTCAGACAAGGTGGTGCTGAGTGTGACTTACATGCCTAGATAGATGAATAAATAGATGTCCGCATACCAGTAAAAATACTTTGGGTGGATGGACTGGACATACTTGGCAGGGCTTGACAAAATTCACTCTAGGGACTTAAAGAGTCGATGCAATCTTGGAACCATTAGCAATTATATTTGAGAACTCATGGAGGATGGGTGAGGTCCCAGAAGACTGGAGAAGGCTAAGCATAGCACCTATCTTTAAAAAGGAAACAACAGACCGGACTAGTTTCAATACTTGGAAAGATTCTGGAACAAATGATTAAACTATGATGCCAAACCAACTTAATTTCTTTCTTTGACAAGGTTATTGGCCTAGTGGATAGGGTGGATGCAGTAGATTTGATATATCTTGACATTCTTACAAACAAGTAAAAAGTGACGCAGAGTCCTGTGGCATCTTATAGACTAACAGATGTATTGGAGCATAAGCTTTCGTGGGAGAATACCCACTTCGTCAGACGCATGTGGTATTCACCCATGAAAGCTTATGCTCCAATACGTCTGTAAGTCTATAAGGTGCCACAGGACTCTTTGTCGCTTTTTACAGATCCAGACTAACACGGCTACCCCTCTGATATTTTACAAACAAGTGTCGTCTAGATGAAACTATTACATTATGGGTGCATAACTGATTAAGACAGTTCTCAAAAAGTAGTTCTTAATGGCTCACTGTCCAACTGGGAGGACGTATTTCATGGGGTACTACGGGGTGTATGCTACTATTCAATGATTCATTAATTACTTGGATACTGGAGAGGAGAGTACGCATAAAATTTTCAGCTGACACCAAGGTGGGAGGGGTTGCAAGCACTTGGAGGACAGGAGTAGAATTTAAAAGGATTTTGATGAATTGGTCTGAAATCAACGAGATGAAATTCAATGCAGACAAGTACTGCACTTCGGAAGGAAAAATCAACTACAAATTGGGGAATAACTCGCTAGGCCAGGGATTCTCACAACAATTTTTTTGGTGGCCGCTCTGACAATTTTTTCTGAAAATACTTAATTAACTTTAGAAAAAAAAAATAAATATGCACAGACATTGTATTTTATTTATGTAGGATTTTTTTTGCAGACTCAAAAATAAAAATATTGTTCAGTTGTCTCTATTCTTTACTGAATCTAAACAGGATAGAAACACAAATAAGGTGCTTTGCACGTTCTTATTTTTTTTCTTGTTATGTCTTTTGCTTTTTTGGTTGCTATTTTTTTAAGACATCCTAGTTACTAAGTCTTCTGTGAAACGTGATACAGCTCTGTCTCATCTTACACTGGGGTTACGTTCTGCAGTCAGCGCCTAAAGCGAAAATCGCATATAGTCAAAATTACATTGAGTGTAATGGCGGGCGGAATTGCCCGCACTACAGAAACAGTATTTAAATTGTTATTTTTCTCTTTTTTTTTGTTTTTTTGTTTTGTTTTTGCCGACCGCATAAAGCTGAAATCACACATGTTAAATGCACCTAAGATGCGACAGACCTGTATTAACAGACATACAAATATCACGTTTCACAGCAGACTTACTCAGTCCTGGCAAGCAAATTAAGCCCTGGATGGGGAGGTAGGTATGGAGGCTGCAGGGACCAGGAGCACTGGGGGAGACAGCGAGGGCCGGGGGGTTGGTGGTGGGGTGACCTTGGGGCCAGAGCCCGCTACTGTGGCCGGGGAATGGAGCCTTAAGTCTGAAGCCTGATGGCTGGAGACTGACCCCACCAGCCCTGGGAAGCTGGGGATCTCACTGGCTATTTGTCCCTCCAGCTTTTGTGTCTCCAGAGGGAGGCTGGGCCCAACAACTGCCGCTGCTTTGCCACCCCTTCCCCCCCAATCACTGCCCAGGAGGTTGTGTCCTCAAGAAAAGTCCCTGGTGGCCACATGCGTCCACACTGACTGCATATGGGTAAGGAATGGTGTCCCTAGCCTCTGTTTGTCAGAGGGTGGTGATGGACGGCAGGAGAGAGATCACTTGATCATTGCCTGTTAGATTCACTCCCTCTGGGGCACCTGGCATTGGCCACTGTCGGGAGACAGGATACTGGGCTAAATGGACCTTTGGTCTTTCCCGGTACAGCCGTTCTTATGTTCTTATGTTCTTATTTGAGAAATGCTGCGCTAGGCTGTGGTACTGCCAAGGATCTGAGATCATAGTGGATCACAAATTGAATATAAGCCAACAATGTGATGCCATTGTGCAGAAGCTAATACTATTCTGGGATGTATTAACAGGAGTGTCATAAATAAGACAAGGAAGATCATTTTTCTACTGTACTCAACACTGGTGAGGCCTCAGCTGGAGTATTGGGCACCACACTTTAAGAAAATTGTGGGCATATTGGAGAGAGTCCAGAACAGATCAACATGAATGATAAACGGTTTAGAAAACCGACCTCTGAGGAAAAGTTAAAAGAAATTGGGCATGTTTAGTCTTGAGAAAAAACTTTCTAACTAAAAGGATAGTTAAGCACTGGAATAGGCTTCGAAGGCAGGTTGTGGAATCCCCATCTTTGGAGGATTTTAAGACCTGATTGGACAAACACCTGTCAGGGGTGGCTTAGGTATATTTAATCCTGCCTCAGCATGTGGGGATAGACTAGATGACCTCTTGAGGTCCCATCCAGCCCTACATTTCTGTGATTCTATAACTGGGTATGACATTTGTCATTAAAAGGCTGCTTTACTGTGCCCTGATGCCATATGACGGGATTACAAAGAACCAGTCAGCCAATCAATAATGGCTAACTTCCGAGCGTCAGTAATCGTGTGGTGGGGCAGGAATACAAAAATATAAATGGAAAGAAAATATTGTAGCAGGTGATTTTCTTCTCATGAGATCTTTTCTCTCATTCTTACCAGGTAGCTTAGTGTCTCTGCACATTTACGCGCTTCACAGAAACCCCGCGGTATGGAAAGATCCAGAGGTACGTTACTTTGCTCCTTGTGATGTTTAGTTTCTTTTTGTCTGGGCACAATGGAAGGAACTTGCTACACCATCCCTCCCCACCCTCCGTTGGGGCAGTGCGGCTATGTACCACCAGCATCTTGGGCCAGGCCTTAAAAGTACAGTCTGGGCTCTATATATGCGGAAGTTCTTTATTGGATTGTTTGTTTCGGATGTAGGCTTAGGGCTAGTTTTTTCTCTCGGTCAGACCAGTGTAAATCCAGAATACATTTATGGACCTCAATGGAGCTATTCAGGATTGACACCAATGCAACTGAGATCAGCTGCTGGTGAGCATTTGCTTCATGTTGGGGGTCTGTTTGTAACAGACCTAAAAGTGGCAATTCTTCAAGAAAAAAACTTAAAAAACAGACTCCAACGTGAAGCTGCAGAACTGGAATTAATTTGCAAACTGGACACCATCAAAGTAGACCTGAATAAAGACTGGGAGTGGTTGGGTCATTACAAAACCTAAACCTAATTTCCCCCATACTAATTTCCCCCTACTGTTTCTCACACCTTCTTGTCAACTGTTTGAAATGGGCCACTCTCATTACCACTTCAAAAGTGATTTTTCGTCCCTTGGTATCCTACTGTTAAGTGAATTGTCTCGTTAGACTGACCTCACACTTGGTAAGGCAACTCCCATCTTTTAATCTATTTATACCTGCCCCTGTATTTTCCACTCCATGCATCTGATGAAGTGGGTTCTAATCCATGAAAGCTTCTGCCCAAATAAATTTGTTAGTCTCTAAGGTGCCACAAGGACTCCTCGTTGTTTTTGCTGATACGGACTAACCCGGCTACCACTCTGAAACCACTAAAAAAGTAGTGGCAACAATGCACTGGATATATGATTTTAGGATGAATATTTATTTCAATGCCCCATCCCACAAAAAAATATTGACTGCAGTGGTGAGGTACATTCAAAACACTAAAGTGAGTTGAATTTATTATTATTATTAGCTAGCTAGCTAGGTTACTGGGCTTTTTTTTCAATGTGGAAAATTGTGCGTTATTTTGCAGGTTGAATGATGACTGAATGACATAACCCCCCCCCCCACCCCAATGTCCGTCACTCAGTCCGATAATTTTGTCAAGTGTCCGTCGTGCAACATGGTGGTGCCTACCCCTGGATGCCAGTCAGTGCAGAATGGGGCTCAATTGTACCCTCAGTTACAGAGGAGATGGGGGATCATCTAACTAGCCGAGGGAAGAAATGGGACCTTGCTATGTGAACACAGTTGCCAAACCCAGTAGCTTTGTCACAGAATGTCTTTAGAGTACAAGTGATCTTTTCTTCCAGGTGTTTGACCCCCTGAGATTTTCACAAGATAACTTGTCTGATCAGCATTCCTTCGCCTTTATGCCCTTTGCTGCTAGACCACGGTAACGTATTAATTAATTAATTGTGTGAAACCTAGAACCAGAAAATTGGAAACTACAATGAGAGGAGAAAAAATTACCTCGTATACCTCTAATTGTTCTCAGAAGTGATGATTATCTTAGATTGTCCTTTAGGGCTTGATCCCAAGTCCATTGACTATAAATATATTATTTTTATTACAGTCGTACCTAGAGGCACTAACCAATATTACGGGGCCCCACTGTGCTAGGACCTGTACATACACATAGGAAGAGACAGGGTAACCACTGATGAGCGTGTGATAGACGTTCCCCTCTGTGCCCAATCCGCAGAAGCTACTCGTCTGTTACAATCCCACTTAGAGAGCCCAGGTATTTATCTCAAGCTGTATGAGTTCATGCTTTTAGCTCTGGAGGTCCCTGAGTCAGTCCTCGATGTGTCAGTCAAGATGGCGGTCATCACAGTAAACTCTGCCTGGAAGAGCTTACAATCAAAATAGTCAAAGGCTTGGAGGGGAAACTGAGGTACAGAACAGGGACGTGACTCAGTGGCAGAGTCAGTAATGGAACCCAGACTCCCCTTCACTCCCTGTCCACTAGAGCAGCTTCCTCTCATTACACTCCAGTGGGTTTGGGTCAGACCATTAATGACTTAGCCCATAAATCTCCTTTACAGACTGAGTGTTTTTCCTTCTCTTCTCAGGAACTGCATCGGGCAGCAGTTTGCCATGACTGAGTTGAAAGTGGCTCTTGCCCTAACCCTCCTCCGCTTCGAACTCTCACCTGACCTGACTACGCCTCCTAATGAAGTAACTGAGCTTATCCTGCGCTCCAGGACTGGAATACACTTGCATTTAAAGAAACTTTCCTAATATCTTTGATATTTCATGCTGAAATGATCTTTGCTATTCTTTTTCAGCAAAGCTTGCAAGTCACAAGACTTTCTTAGTAGATTTGCTCATCTTAAATCTGAGGAACAGTAAGTTACCGTACTAGTGTGTGGGGGAGAATGAACGGTGAGGCTGGGTGGAGACATTCTTATGGGGCCTGATCCTCAGCCACTGTAAAGTGACATAGCTTCATTGACTTGGAGCTATGCCAATATACACCAGCTGAGAATTTGGTCAATGATGTTTATAGATAGGCCATATACAGTAACACAAATGAAACTACAATAGGAAATCACTGGTTTTAAAATCCAGTAGAATGAGGGCATCATTATATTCTGTATAGAGAAACTTCTCTCTCTTTTGGCTTTTCCAATGCCCTTTGTCTATTCCCTCCATCCCACCTTACAAAGCAACGAGATTCTTAATATTATGTCTGCCAGAGTAGGAGGGGGAAGTATTTTCCTCTCCACACTAGGAAGTGAGCTTCCCATTTATCTTTGGGCCAAGATGGAAAAATTGGTGGGAGCAAAATT
>NW_020703699.1:0-5964 GCF_002925995.2 Terrapene triunguis | reverse complement strand
TGTCAAGGCTGGATCCCCACTTTGAACTTTAGGGTTCAAATGTAGGGGCCTGCATAAAAACTTCTAAGCTTATCTACCAGCTTAGCTTTGGTCCGCTGCCACCATCACAAGAATTCCCTCCCTGGGAAGCCTTGAGAAACCTTTCACCAATTCCCTGGTGAACACAGATCCAAACCCCCTTGGATCTTAAAACAAGGAGAAATTAACCATCCCCCCTCCTTCCTCCACCCTCCTTTCACCAACTCCTGGTGAATACAGATCCAAACCCCCTTGGATCTTAAAACAAGGAGAAATCAATCTGGTTCTTAAAAAAGAAGGCTTTTAATTAAAGAAAAAGGTAAAAATCATCTCTGTAAAATCAGTATGGAAAATAGCTTTACAGGGTAATCAAACTTAAAGAGCTCAGAGGACCCCCCTCTGTCTTAGGTTCAAAGTACAGCAAACAAAGATACACACTCTGGTAAAAAGGTACATTTACAAGTTGAGAAAACAAAGTAAATCTAAGACGCCTTGCTGTCTTTTTACTTACTAGTTTGAAATAGGAGAGACTTGTTTAGAAAGATGGGGAGAACCTGGATTGATGTCTGGTCCCTCTCAGTCCCAAGAGCGAACCACCCCTTAAAACAAAGAGCACACACAAAAGCCTTTCCCCCCCCAAGATTTGAAAGTATCTTGTCTCCTTATTGGTCCTTGGGTCAGGTGTCAGCCAGGTTACCCGAGCTTCTTAACCCTTTACAGGTAAAAGGATTTGGAGTCTCTGTACACAGAGAGCTGTTACCCTTCCCTTTATAGTTATGACACGCCCCCCAAATCACAGATAGTGTTGGACGTTCGGTTCCACACTGGCTGTGATTTCTTCCTTCAGTTCTAGGAGAAAACAGAGTTAATAAGACACATGTACCTTTAGACATACTACTGATTATATAAAAACTAACAATATGTTTCATTCCAAGAACAATTGTTAACCAGTTAACTCTGGGAAACTTTCCCGGGAGAGTGCATCAGCCACTTTGTTAGAAGCTCCCGAAATGTGTTGTATTTCAAAATCAAAATCTTGGAGAGCTAAACTCCACCGAAGAAGTTTTTTGTTATTTCCCTTGGCGGTATGAAGCCACTGTAGCGCAGCATGGTCTGTTTGTAGTTGGAAACGCCGTCCCCAAACATATGGGCGTAGCTTTTCCAGCGCGTACACAATGGCGTAGCATTCTTTTTCGCTGATTGACCAGTGGCTTTCCCTCTCAGACAGTTTTTTGCTGAGAAACACGACAGGATGGAATTCTTGATCCGGTCCTTCCTGCATTAAAACTGCTCCCACGCCTCGCTCGGACGCATCTGTGGTTACTAGGAACGGTTTGTCAAAGTCTGGGGCCCTTAGCACAGGGTCAGACATGAGTGTTGCCTTAAGCTGGTTAAAGGCCTTTTGACACTTATCAGTCCACTGAACTGCATTTGGCTGTTTCTTTCTGGTTAGGTCTGTCAGCGGGGCGGCGATTTGGCTGTAGTGTGGTACAAATCGCCTATAATATCCGGCCAAGCCTAAGAAGGATTGGACCTGTTTCTTTGACTTTGGAACCGGCCACTTTTGGATAGCATCCACTTTGGCCTGTAGGGGATTTATAGTTCCTTGACCCACCTGGTGCCCCAGGTACGTCACTCTGTTTTGGCCTATTTGACACTTTTTAGCCTTAACAGTTAGTCCTGCCTGTCGGATGCGCTCGAAGACTTTTCCCAGGTGCTCCAGGTGCTCTGTCCATGAATCAGAAAAAATGGCCACATCATCGAGGTAGGCAACTGCAGATTCTCCCAATCCCGCTAGGAGACCATCTACAAGTCTTTGGAAGGTGGCGGGTGCATTTCGCAACCCGAAAGGGAGTACATTGAATTCATACACCCCTGCCTGGGTGACGAAGGCTGACCTTTCCTTAGCGGGTTCATCTAGTGGTACTTGCCAGTACCCTTTGGTTAAGTCTAAAGTAGAGATGAATTGGGCATGTCCCAATTTTTCCAATAGCTCATCTGTGCGTGGCATTGGATAGTTGTCAGGACGAGTTACAGCATTTAGCTTACGGTAGTCCACGCAAAAGCGTATTTCCCCATCTGGTTTGGGAACTAGAACCACTGGAGATGCCCATGCACTGTTAGAGGGGCGGATTATACCCATCTGTAGCATGTCCTGGATCTCCCTTTGTATAGCAGCTTGGGCATGAGGTGACTCCCGGTAGGGTGGGGTTCTAATTGGGTGAGCATTACCTGTGTCAATGGAGTGGTATGCCCGTTCGGTCCGTCCTGGAGTGGCTGAGAAAATCGGTGCAAAGCTTGTGCACAGCTCCTTGATCTGCTGTCGCTGCAGACGTCCCAGGGTCGTGGAGAGGTTCACCTCTTCCACGCCACCATTCCTTTTTCCTTCGTAGTAGACACCTGCCGGCCACTCCGCGTCATCTGTTTCCTGGGCTGTAAACTGGCAAACGTTTAATCCTCTGGAATAAAAGGGCTTAAGAGAATTAACATGGTATACCTTAGGCTTTATGTTGGAGGTGGGGGAGGCTATGAGATAGTTAACAGCTCCTAGGCGCTCCTGGACCGTGAATGGTCCTTCCCACGACGCTTCCATTTTATGGGCCTGGAGCGCCTTTAAGACCATGACTTGGTCTCCTACTTTGAAGGACCGTTCTCTGGAATGTTTATCATACCAGGCCTTTTGCTCTTCCTGAGCATCCTTTAGGTTTTCTTTAGCAAGGGCTAAAGAGTGTCGGAGGGTGTTTTGTAGGTTGCTTACAAAGTCTAGAATGTTAGTTCCTGGAGAAGGCGTAAACCCCTCCCATTGCTGCTTCACCAACTGTAATGGCCCCTTAACCTCGCGGCCATACACAAGTTCAAATGGTGAAAACCCTAAACTGGGATGTGGTACAGCCCTGTAGGCAAAAAGCAACTGCTGCAACACTAGGTCCCAATCATTGGAGTGTTCATTTATGAATTTACGTATCATGGCCCCCAAAGTTCCATTAAACCTCTCCACCAGACCATTGGTTTGATGGTGATGAGGAGTGGCAACCAAGTGATTCACCCCATGAGCTTCCCACAGGTTTTTCATGTTCCCTGCCAGGAAATTAGTTCCCGAATCTGTAAGGATGTCGGAGGGCCACCCTACCCTGGCAAAAATGTCTGCTAATGCCTGGCACACACTTTTAGCCTTGGTGTTGCTTAAGGGTACAGCTTCCGGCCATCGGGTAGCAAAATCCATGAAAGTCAGTACGTACTGCTTTCCTCTGGGTGTCTTCTTTGGGAAAGGACCCAGAATATCCACAGCTACTCGCTGAAATGGGACCTCAATTATGGGTAGTGGCTGGAGAGGGGCTTTAACCTGGTCTTGGGGCTTTCCCACTCGTTGGCACACCTCACAAGACCGGACATAATTAGCAACGTCCTTGCCCATTCCCTCCCAGTGGAAGGACTTCCCCAACCGGTCTTTGGTTCTTTTCACCCCAGAATGGCCACTGGGATGATCATGGGCTAAGCTCAAGAGCTTTACCCGATACTTAGTGGGAACCACCAACTGTCTTTGAGGATGCCAGTCTTCCTGGTGCCCACCAGAAAGAGTCTCCTTGTATAAAAGTCCTTTTTCTACAACAAACCGGGATCGGTTAGAAGAGCTGAGAGGCGGTGGGGTGCTCCGTGCCGCCGCCCAAGCTTTCTGAAGGCTGTCATCTGCTTCCTGCTCGGCCTGGAACTGTTCCCTTGATGCTGGAGACATCAGTTCCTCCTTGGACTGTGGACTGGGGCTTGGTCCCTCTGGAAGCGATGCAGGTGCTGGGGCTGTTTCCACTGACCGTGAACCGCTGTCCGCTGGTGCACTATGTGGTATCTCAGGCTCTGGCTGAGCCTCTTGGGTAGGGTTATCTGCTGCTTCCGCCAGTTCAGGCTCGCTGGTGCCCTCTGGCATTGGAGTTGTAGACGGGTTTGCAAGCGCTGGACTCCGTGCCGGCAATGGTTCTGGTGCTGGTTGCGTTGCCAGTTCCGGTTCCGGGACTGGCTTTGGCTGGGTCTCTGGGATTGGATCCACTACGGCTGTTGCAGTCGTTGGCAGGGGATCCGGTTCCACCACCTGTGTTTGGGTCTCCGGTAACACAGACGGGGCCCTGGTGGACGGCTCAGGAACAGGGATGGGGGTGGAAGCTTGCTTAGCCTGGCTGCGGGTGACTATTCCCACCCTCTTGGCTAGCTTCACATGGTTGGCCAAGTCTTCCCCCAGCAGCATGGGGATGGGATAATTGTCATAGACTGCAAAAGTCCACATTCCTGCCCAGCCCTTGTACTGGACATGCAACTGGGCTGTAGGCAAGGTTACAGACTGTGACACGAAGGGTTGAATTGTCACTGTAGCCTCCGGGTTGATGAGTTTGGGGTCCACTAGGGATTGGTGGATAGTTGACACTTGTGCCCCAGTGTCCCTCCAAGCGATAACCTTCTTTCCGCCCACTCTCAAGGTTTCCCTTCGCTCCGAGGGTATGAGAGAGGCATCTGGGTCTGGGGATCTTTGGTGTGATTGGGGTGTAATGAACTGTAATCGGTTAGGGTTCTTGGGGCAGTGAGCCTTTATATGCCCCAGTTCATTACATTTAAAACATCGCCCTGCTAAGGTATCACCGGGGCGATGTTGGTTGATGGAGACTGGTGTGGTGGGGTGAGAAGGCGTCTGGGGTTTCCCTTGGGATGTGGGTGGGGCCTTGGGTTGTCCCCGGTGGTAAGGTTTTGTTTCGGCTTGCCCCTTCTGATATTCGCTCCAACTGCTACTAGCTTTTTTCTTTTCTGTCACCTCCACCCATTTGGCTCCAATCTCCCCCGCCTCGGTTACAGTTTTGGGCTTCCCATCTAGGATGTACCTTTCTATTTCCTCAGGAACACCCTCTAAAAACTGCTCCATTTTTACTAGGGAAAGCAGATCTTCCAGAGATTTAACATTTGCTCCTGATACCCAGGCATCACAATTTTTGTCAATGTGGTAGGCATGCCGGGTAAATGACACATCTGGTTTCCACCTTAGGGCTCTGAACCGCCGACGGGCATGCTCGGGTGTTAGCCCCATTCTGAGTCTGGCCTTGTTTTTAAAAAGTTCATAACTGTTCATGTGTTCCTTAGGCATTTCAGCCGCCACCTCTGCTAAGGGTCCACTGAGCTGCGGTCTCAGCTCTACCATGTACTGGGGTAGAGGGATGCTGTATCCAAGGCAGGCCCTTTCAAAATTTTCTAAGAAGGCCTCAGTATCATCGCCTGCCTTGTAGGTGGGGAATTTCCTGGGATGGGAAGTGGTACCTGGAGAGGAGTTGTTAGGATGGTCTGCTGCATTCTGCCTAGTCCTTGCTGCTTCCAGTTCCATCTCTTTTTCTTTCAGCTCCATCTCTCTTTTATGGGCCTCCTGTTTGGCTTTTTCTTCTCTTTCATGGGCCTCCTGTTTGGCTTTTTCCTCGAGTTTTTTAATTTCAAGCAGTCTCTGATGTTTTCTCTCATTTTCTTCTGCTTCTAGTCTGGCCAGTTCTATTTTTTTAGCTACTTCTTTGGCAGTCATTTTCCTGTTTTCTTGTGTTGGGTCACACCCTCTGCAGTTGACTGAGACTGGGATGTATTTAGCTGTGGCTGCTGCTGAGTTAACAGAGACTTTCTAACAAGCTACTCCCGAGGATGTAAAAAGAAAAAAAAAACAATTCAACTTGTAAATTGCCTTTACCAGTTCAAAGTTTGCTCACTGATTGAACCCTTCTCTTAACAAAGCCCCTTGTTAAAAAAACTTAACACCTCTGCCTTCAGGCAAGGAGAGATAAGATATGCATCTACCTTCAGCTCTGCTCTCCAAGCAGCTAGAAGGGAAAAAAAATCTCTTACTGGCTTTTGGGTTAAAACGATCTCCACCGCTATGCCACCATGTCAAGGCTGGATCCCCACTTTGAACTTTAGGGTTCAAATGTAGGG
>NW_020703698.1:0-1802 GCF_002925995.2 Terrapene triunguis | reverse complement strand
AAAAATGTGAAACATTGCTGGAACCATATTTCTAGAACTGGAATGCATACAGTGGATGCATATTCCTATGGTCTGTGTTGTGCTACATTCTCATCTTATATCGGACACTCGTTGTTACTGCTGATGTAGGAGTACATACACACGCACACACACCAGATGAACTGACCACAAAGTAGTACTATTCCTAGAGGGGCCGGGGGAAGAGAAAGAGTGTCACTATCGATCTCAGCACTAATCAATGCATATCACAAACAGAACATGCACATGCCAGTGCTCGGGTCTCCTGGTTAGAGCATAGTAGTTTTAAAATTATATCTGTTCAGCCATGTAATGACCAGCCTCAGGCTCATTTCTGATGGCGTAATGCCCCTCCTATGCAGTTATATCAGGTCCAGAGAAGCATTGAGACTTCTTAGACTGGTAGCGGTCTGGAGGGGATATGGTTCAGTTTCTTCCTCAGAACAGAAGGAGTGGAAAGTTTCCCAACTCAGAGCACCTCCTGGAGCCAGATCATGACAGTCTTCAAAGAGCCTTTTCTTTTTTTCGGGAGGCGGCGGGGAGGAAGAGAGAGGAAGATTGGGCAACTTGATCACAGTCTATAGTGACTTACAAAAGCAGAAGATATATGATACCGCAGGGATTTAAAATCTAGTATATAATCTATAACAAGAGCCAATGGCTGGGAGATGAAGGCAGCAATGTTCAAATTGTAGAAAAGATGCAAATTGTTAACAATGAGGGTAATTAGCTATTGAGGCATATTACCAAGGGAATTAGTATGTTTTCCATCACTGATTTTAAATCAAAATTTCAAAGAGGTATGCTCTGCCTCAGCCATAAGTTGCAGACCTAGACGAAGGAATCACTGTGTGAAATTCTACAGTTTGGGCTAAGCAGGAGGTCAGGCCTTAGAGCCTATTAATCTTGCCCTGAGATTGTGTAATTATAACATGGCTGCCATTAGAAAGAAAGATTGCATTTATTGTTGTCATTATTGTGTATACTGCAGAAACTGACACCGATCGAGTCAGCATTGAAAGCCCTATTGTACAGCACCTAGCACAAACATATTATGAAAAAAAAACACCGTTTTAAAAGCATGTAATCTAACTAGGCAAGGCAGAGGAAAGGCATGAAACAGAGCAATGGGTAACTGCATGTTAGTTCCAATTCTTTATTCATATAGTAGACATGTATTAGTATTCTCATTTTATAGAGAGGAAACAGGCACAGCAAGGAAAATAAATTGTCGCTGAGTGAACTTGAGCAAACTAAGCTAGGAACAGAATGCAGATCTTCTGATTCCCAGCCCCATGCTTTAAAAACAAGGCTATGCAAAGAGCTCATTGCATACACTAACATAATCAGTGCCTGCAGAAAAACACTTCCACATTCTAATTCTAATAAGATAGAAGTGCCAAGATGGGATAATTAATGAAGCAATAATCCCCAAGAAATTGGCCATTACCACCATTTAAGACTTTTTTAGTTAATGATTTGAGCTGGTTGACTGTCTAACAAACTCATTTAATAATTTCCATAATTGGCTATATTTTTAATTATAAATTTAGCAGACAATAGTATACTGGCAGAGAGAGACTTAGGCAGGCCAACTGTATTTACTGCCAAGTGGTTTTCCCACCTGAACTTCTATCTAATTCTCAGTGTCAAACGGGCCACCACCACCAACATACTTGATTGGTATTGTTGTAAAAAAACTATGGGTATCATCACATGGAGTGACAAAGAAGTAGAGGGAGGGGAAAAGAGAGAAAGACACAGAAGGATGATCCCATGTACAA
>NW_020703697.1:0-1786 GCF_002925995.2 Terrapene triunguis | reverse complement strand
AAAAATGTGAAATATTGCTGGAACCATATTTCTAGAACTGGAATGCATACAGTGGATGCATATTCCTATGGTCTGTGTTGTGCTACATTCTCATCTTATATCGGACACTCGTTGTTACTGCTGATGTAGGAGTACATACACACGCACACACACCAGATGAACTGACCACAAAGTAGTACTATTCCTAGAGGGGCCGGGGGAAGAGAAAGAGTGTCACTATCGATCTCAGCACTAATCAATGCATATCACAAACAGAACATGCGCATGCCAGTGCTCGGGTCTCCTGGTTAGAGCATAGTAGTTTTAAAATTATATCTGTTCAGCCATGTAATGACCAGCCTCAGGCTCATTTCTGATGGCTTAATGCCCCTCCTATGCAGTTATATCAGGTCCAGAGAAGCATTGAGACTTCTTAGACTGGTAGCGGTCTGGAGGGGATATGGTTCAGTTTCTTCCTCAGAACAGAAGGAGTGGAAATTTTCCCAACTCAGAGCACCTCCTGGAGCCAGATCATGACAGTCTTCAAAGAGCCTTTTCTTTTTTTCGGGAGGCGGCGGGGAGGAAGAGAGAGGAAGATTGGGCAACTTGATCACAGTCTATAGTGACTTACAAAAGCAGAAGATATATGATACCGCAGGGATTTAAAATCTAGTATATAATCTATAACAAGAGCCAATGGCTGGGAGATGAAGTCAGCAATGTTCAAATTGTAGAAAAGATGCAAATTGTTAACAATGAGGGTAATTAGCTATTGAGGGAATTAGTATGTTTTCCATCACTGATTTTAAATCAAAATTTCAAAAAGGTATGCTCTGCCTCAGCCATAAGTTGCAGACCTGGAGGAAGGAATCACTGTGTGAAATTCTACAGTTTGGGCTAAGCAGGAGGTCAGGCCTTAGAGCCTATTAATCTTGCCCTGAGATTGTGTAATTATAACATGGCTGCCATTAGAAAGAAAGATTGCATTTATTGTTGTCATTATTGTGTATACTGCAGAAACTGACACCGATCGAGTCAGCATTGAAAGCCCTATTGTACAGCACCTAGCACAAACATATTATGAAAAAAACACCGTTTTAAAAGCATGTAATCTAACTAGGCAAGACAGAGGAAAGGCATGAAACAGAGCAATGGGTAACTGCATGTTAGTTCCAATTCTTTATTCATATAGTAGACATGTATTAGTATTCTCATTTTATAGAGAGGAAACAGGCACAGCAAGGAAAATAAATAGTTTGCTCAAGTTCACTCAGCGACAAAGCTAGGAACAGAATGCAGATCTTCTGATTCCCAGCCCCATGCTTTAAAAACAAGGCTATGCAAAGAGCTCATTGCATACACTAACATAATCAGTGCCTGCAGAAAAACACTTCCACATTCTAATTCTAATAAGATAGAAGTGCCAAGATGGGATAATTAATGAAGCAATAATCCCCAAGAAATTGGCCATTACCACCATTTAAGACTTTTTTAGTTAATGATTTGAGCTGGTTGACTGGCTAACAAACTCATTTAATAATTTCCATAATTGGCTATATTTTTAATTATAAATTTAGCAGACAATAGTATACTGGCAGAGAGAGACTTAGGCAGGCCAACTGTATTTACTGCCAAGTGGTTTTCCCACCTGAACTTCTATCTAATTCTCAGTGTCAAACGGGCCACCACCACCAACATACTTGATTGGTATTGTTGTAAAAAACTATGGGTATCATCACATGGAGTGACAAAGAAGTAGGGGGAGGGGAAAAGAGAGAAAGACACAGAAGGATGATCCCATGTACAA
>NW_020703696.1:0-1664 GCF_002925995.2 Terrapene triunguis | reverse complement strand
GGGAGGGGAAAAGAGAGAAAGACACAGAAGGATGATCCCATGTACAAAGAAGTCTGTATCAAACTAGGATTAGAATCAAACTGTATTGACACTAAGTCTCTGCTTAATCCAACAGGTCACAGTGCCCCTTTTTACATTAACCACGAGACCATCTTTTCCCTCTGAGGAGTTAAAATGTTAACTTTCTTATTATAAGTGCTACCTATTACTCCCTACAACAAAATGGTCAGTACTATCAAAATACTTAATGGTGCCATCATATGAAGGGGTTGGCTGGGGAAAAAAGGAAGTATGGAAGAGACTGAAGATCATATCCTGAAGAGTGCCTAAACAAGTTAAAAGCCTAAGTCCCATTTTCAAAAGATACTTAGGCTCCTAAGTCAGTTGGAAAATTTTGGAAATTTTACCTTAGATACCAAAAGTACAGAGCCTTTCATCCCTAAACTGGCACAAAGCAGATGACATTTTAACATGTTTTTCCATGTGTATTTATCCACCTGAATCCATTGTCACTAGAGGTCATTTGGGGCAAAAGTTTAAGAAGGATTAAAAAAAAAAAAAAATCATTTACATGGCTAATTTCAATATCTACAGCTAGAAAGAGTTTATACATGGGATATAAATCTCTATTCTTCAGGGCATGTCAGCCATTAAGTGATGTTCAGAGTCACAAACCACTATTGCTACCTTAGCTGCAGTTTTAGGAAATTGAAATCATCTTTCACATGCAAGCATAACCCCTCCAGACCACAGCTGAAGGGTGCTCTCAGGGGGACAGTGCAGCGGAAGGGAAGCTTGAACTGCTAGAGCCCAACATGCTAGTTTCAAGATAGAGGGTTCATCCTTCAATGCAACTTGAGGGGGCTTTGCACTTCAGAGGTTTTTCAGCATCTGACATGATCAAGCCCATATAGAGGGATTCAATCTTCAATTTTTTAAGCTGTACAAAAATTTTAGGTAATTAACTGAAGTCATGCATGATTTATTCTACAGCAACAAGAATTAAACACAACAACAACAACAAAAAACAACCCATCACCAATAATCACTATGATAGGCAAATCTTACTATGATGAGAGCTGGATTGATCAGGTTTGTGATCACAGCTAAACTATTGTGCAAGCACACGCTCTCAAGTCTTTCCATTATTCAAAGAAGGCATTAATAAGCATTTGAGTTATGGAGTGAAGTTTCGTGAAAGCAATTGCAAATCATAAGATATAAACATTTGAAATGCAGACATCTGATCCATACTGTACATTGGTTATTAATAGACAGTGGTTACAATAATGAGCTGCCATTGTTCATTATTCTCTCTACGCACTACTCTTTGTCTTGCTTCAAGTAATCCAGATACAAATTAAATCATGCAAGTGGTGAATTATCTTCCTGGGTAATTCCAGCCATCAACTGAGCTGGTCCTGCAGCCACATGGGCTCTCAATTTGTGTACCTCACAATAGAACTGTTAAGGTGCTCAGATACCACAAAGATGGGAAGTGGCATAAGAATCTATTCAGACAGTCAGAATTGGGGCTGAACTTTGGGATTTTTTTAATCTGAAATTTGAAGATGGTCCCTATTTTTATAATGGGCCAAACAAAAGCCTTGGATCCCAGTACCACCAAAACCTGGACTTAAAATCAAAACCCACATTTTGGGGTA
>NW_020703695.1:0-1320 GCF_002925995.2 Terrapene triunguis | reverse complement strand
GTACCACCAAAACCTGGACTTAAAATCAAAACCCACATTTTGGGGTAAAAATAACAGGAGTACTTGTGGCACCTTAGAGACTAACAAATTTATTAGAGCATAAGCTTTCGTGGGCTACAACCCACTTCTTCAGATGCATATAGAGTGAAATATATTGAGGAGATATACACACACACACACACACACACACACACACACAGAGAGCATGAACAGGTGGGAGTTGTCTTACCAACTCTGAGAGGCCAATTAAGTAAGAGAAAAAAAAAGCCCAGTACAGACAGTTTGATAAGAAGCAAGTGTGAGAATACTTACAAGGGGAGATAGATTCAATGTTTGTAATGGCTCAGCCATTCCCAATCCCTGTTTAACCCTGAGTTGATTGTGTCTAGTTTGCATATCAATTCCAGCTCAGCAGTCTCTCGTTGGAGTCTGTTTTTGAAGTTTTTCTGTTTTAAGATAGCCACCCGCAGGTCTGTCAAAGAATGGCCAGACAGGTTAGTGTTCTCCCACTGGTTTTTGAGTATTATGATTCCTGATGTCAGATTTGTGTCCATTAATTCTTTTGCGTAGAGACTGTCCGGTTTGGCCAATGTACATGGCAGAGGGGCATTGCTGGCACATGATGGCATATATCACATTGGTAGATGTGCAGGTGAACGAGCCCCTGATGGTATGGCTGATGTGAGAGTAAAGGATCATCCTGATGATCTTGGGACTCTCACAGATCTTGGGAGACAGACCTGTCCTCGCTTACAGACAACCCCCCAACCTAAAGCAAATACTCACCAGCAACCACACATCACTGAACAAAAACACTGACCCTGGAACCTATCCTTGTAACAAAGCCCGATGCCAACTCTGTCCACATATCTATTCAAGTGACACCATCATAGGGCCTAATCACATCAGCCATACCATCAGGGGCTCGTTCACCTGCACATCTACCAATGTGATATATGCCATCATGTGCCAGCAATGCCCCTCTGCCATGTACATTGGCCAAACCGGACAGTCTCTACGCAAAAGAATTAATGGACACAAATCTGACATCAGGAATCATAATACTCAAAAACCAGTGGGAGAACACTAACCTGTCTGGCCATTCTTTGACAGACCTGCGGGTGGCTATCTTAAAACAGAAAAACTTCAAAAACAGACTCCAACGAGAGACTGCTGAGCTGGAATTGATATGCAAACTAGACACAATCAACTCAGGGTTAAACAGGGATTGGGAATGGCTGAGCCATTACAAACATTGAATCTATCTCCCCTTGTAAGTATTCTCACACTTGCTTCTTATCAAACTGTCTGTACTGGGCT
>NW_020703694.1:0-3321 GCF_002925995.2 Terrapene triunguis | reverse complement strand
GTAAGTATTCTCACACTTGCTTCTTATCAAACTGTCTGTACTGGGCTTTTTTTTTCTCTTACTTAATTGGCCTCTCAGAGTTGGTAAGACAACTCCCACCTGTTCATGCTCTCTGTGTGTGTGTGTGTGTGTGTGTGTGTGTGTGTATATCTCCTCAATATATTTCACTCTATATGCATCTGAAGAAGTGGGTTGTAGCCCACGAAAGCTTATGCTCTAATAAATTTGTTAGTCTCTAAGGTGCCACAAGTACTCCTGTTATTTTTACCCCAAAATGTGGGTTTTGATTTTAAGTCCAGGTTTTGGTGGTACTGGGATCCAAGGCTTTTGTTTGGCCCATTATAAAAATAGGGACCATATTCAAATTTCAGATTAAAAAAATCCCAAAGTTCAGCCCCAATTCTGACTGTCTGAATAGATTCTTATGCCACTTCCCATCTTTGTGGTATCTGAGCACCTTAACAGTTCTATTGTGAGGTACACAAATTGAGAGCCCATGTGGCTGCAGGACCAGCTCAGTTGATGGCTGGAATTACCCAGGAAGATAATTCACCACTTGCATGATTTAATTTGTATCTGGATTACTTGAAGCAAGACAAAGAGTAGTGCGTAGAGAGAATAATGAACAATGGCAGCTCATTATTGTAACCACTGTCTATTAATAACCAATGTACAGTATGGATCAGATGTCTGCATTTCAAATGTTTATATCTTATGATTTGCAATTGCTTTCACGAAACTTCACTCCATAACTCAAATGCTTATTAATGCCTTCTTTGAATAATGGAAAGACTTGAGAGCGTGTGCTTGCACAATAGTTTAGCTGTGATCACAAACCTGATCAATCCAGCTCTCATCATAGTAAGATTTGCCTATCATAGTGATTATTGGTGATGGGTTGTTTTTTGTTGTTGTTGTTGTGTTTAATTCTTGTTGCTGTAGAATAAATCATGCATGACTTCAGTTAATTACCTAAAATTTTTGTACAGCTTAAAAAATTGAAGATTGAATCCCTCTATATGGGCTTGATCATGTCAGATGCTGAAAAACCTCTGAAGTGCAAAGCCCCCTCAAGTTGCATTGAAGGATGAACCCTCTATCTTGAAACTAGCATGTTGGGCTCTAGCAGTTCAAGCTTCCCTTCCGCTGCACTGTCCCCCTGAGAGCACCCTTCAGCTGTGGTCTGGAGGGGTTATGCTTGCATGTGAAAGATGATTTCAATTTCCTAAAACTGCAGCTAAGGTAGCAATAGTGGTTTTGTGACTCTGAACATCACTTAATGGCTGACATGCCCTGAAGAATAGAGATTTATATCCCATGTATAAACTCTTTCTAGCTGTAGATATTGAAATTAGCCATGTAAATGATTTTTTTTTTTTAATCCTTCTTAAACTCTTGCCCCAAATGACCTCTAGTGACAATGGATTCAGGTGGATAAATACACATGGAAAAACATGTTAAAATGTCATCTGCTTTGTGCCAGTTTAGGGATGAAAGGCTCTGCACTTTTGGTATCTAAGGTAAAATTTCCAAAATTTTCCAACTGACTTAGGAGCCTAAGTATCTTTTGAAAATGGGACTTAGGCTTTTAACTTGTTTAGGCACTCTTCAGGATATGATCTTCAGTCTCTTCCATACTTCCTTTTTTCCCCAGCCAACCCCTTCATATGATGGCACCATTAAGTATTTTGATAGTACTGACCATTTTGTTGTAGGGAGTAATAGGTAGCGCTTATAATAAGAAAGTTAACATTTTAACTCCTCAGAGGGAAAAGATGGTCTCGTGGTTAATGTAAAAAGGGGCACTGTGACCTGTTGGATTAAGCAGAGACTTAGTGTCAATACAGTTTGATTCTAATCCTAGTTTGATACAGACTTCTTTGTACATGGGATCATCCTTCTGTGTCTTTCTCTCTTTTCCCCTCCCTCTACTTCTTTGTCACTCCATGTGATGATACCCATAGTTTTTTTACAACAATACCAATCAAGTATGTTGGTGGTGGTGGCCCGTTTGACACTGAGAATTAGATAGAAGTTCAGGTGGGAAAACCACTTGGCAGTAAATACAGTTGGCCTGCCTAAGTCTCTCTCTGCCAGTATACTATTGTCTGCTAAATTTATAATTAAAAATATAGCCAATTATGGAAATTATTAAATGAGTTTGTTAGACAGTCAACCAGCTCAAATCATTAACTAAAAAAGTCTTAAATGGTGGTAATGGCCAATTTCTTGGGGATTATTGCTTCATTAATTATCCCATCTTGGCACTTCTATCTTATTAGAATTAGAATGTGGAAGTGTTTTTCTGCAGGCACTGATTATGTTAGTGTATGCAATGAGCTCTTTGCATAGCCTTGTTTTTAAAGCATGGGGCTGGGAATCAGAAGATCTGCATTCTGTTCCTAGCTTAGTTTGCTCAAGTTCACTCAGCGACAATTTATTTTCCTTGCTGTGCCTGTTTCCTCTCTATAAAATGAGAATACTAATACATGTCTACTATATGAATAAAGAATTGGAACTAACATGCAGTTACCCATTGCTCTGTTTCATGCCTTTCCTCTGCCTTGCCTAGTTAGATTACATGCTTTTAAAACGGTGTTTTTTTTTCATAATATGTTTGTGCTAGGTGCTGTACAATAGGGCTTTCAATGCTGACTCGATCGGTGTCAGTTTCTGCAGTATACACAATAATGACAACAATAAATGCAATCTTTCTTTCTAATGGCAGCCATGTTATAATTACACAATCTCAGGGCAAGATTAATAGGCTCTAAGGCCTGACCTCCTGCTTAGCCCAAACTGTAGAATTTCACACAGTGATTCCTTCGTCTAGGTCTGCAACTTATGGCTGAGGCAGAGCATACCTCTTTGAAATTTTGATTTAAAATCAGTGATGGAAAACATACTAATTCCCTTGGTAATATGCCTCAATAGCTAATTACCCTCATTGTTAACAATTTGCATCTTTTCTACAATTTGAACATTGCTGCCTTCATCTCCCAGCCATTGGCTCTTGTTATAGATTATATACTAGATTTTAAATCCCTGCGGTATCATATATCTTCTGCTTTTGTAAGTCACTATAGACTGTGATCAAGTTGCCCAATCTTCCTCTCTCTTCCTCCCCGCCGCCTCCCGAAAAAAAGAAAAGGCTCTTTGAAGACTGTCATGATCTGGCTCCAGGAGGTGCTCTGAGTTGGGAAACTTTCCACTCCTTCTGTTCTGAGGAAGAAACTGAACCATATCCCCTCCAGACCGCTACCAGTCTAAGAAGTCTCAATGCTTCTCTGGACCTGATATAACTGCATAGGAGGGGCATTA
>NW_020703693.1:1606-6422 GCF_002925995.2 Terrapene triunguis | reverse complement strand
CGCTATCCCGAGTTACCTGGTAGCTATGCCTAGTGGATCCCAACAATCCCCCCTTTGAGAATACTCAACAAACCTTTGTCAGAGTTTTCTCATACTCTAAAGACAAAATGCGATTAAGCTCCATGCAATTAGGATTATCAATAAGAGAATATAAGGGAACCTCTAGGGTATGGGAGGTACAACTCCTACATATAAACACTTTACAGCAAATGAGCAAAAGAACAAGAACAAAACATATTACCACACCTGTGAGCAAGATGTGAACAATGCTTCCCCTATATCCCCTAGTTCCCCTAAACCAGGTATCCAACCCCAAAGGGAATCCAAAATAGTGGGTTCCACTGGTTCCTGGGCCTTCCACTGGTTAACGGCCCGTTCAGCTGACAAGATGTGCTTGTTAATGTCCTGTGAAAACTTTGGGACATAGGTACAACACTCTTCTCCAATAAGGGCACAGACCCCGCCCCGTGAAGCTAACACATAATCTAGGGCCTGGCGGTTCTGCAAAGCCAGCAATCAAAGCTGGTACAGCTCAGAACTTATGCTTTTCTCTATGGCCAGGGTATCATTGGCAAACTTAAATTGTCAGAGGTGCTACTGCTAGTAACCATCCACCTTTGACAATAATCTGACCAATTTTGGGGTACTACTCTCCAGGGCAATCCCGCTGAATGATGGGGAGTTTGGGCACATATCCAACAGTTGGAGAGATTAAACTCATGGGCAAAGGCAATTTTCAGGGCCTCATATGTGTTAGTAGCCATATCTGCAGGGATGGCTCCCCATCCTGCATGCGATGTGGGTAAAACAGTAGGTAACAGAAGAATTGCCTCTGTGATAAAAAGAAATGCTGTGAGAGACCCTAAACCTAAACCCATACTGTAATTACCACAACCCAAATACCCAGAGGATAACAAGAATTATTGACACTAAACAAGTCAAAAAATAACAAGACCAAATACATAGGCCAGGTCCACTTTCTGTGAAAAAATAAAAACCAATGCTCAGGGTTCTCGCGGGGAGTATGCTGTGACTGTTCAGAGAGATCACAACGCATTCCCAGTGATCGTTACTGTCTTTTGAATAACAGCTTAAGTTCCAAATTGTCGTCAGCAGTCTTTTTAGCAGGCTGGACAGTCCACTGTTCAGGAATGGGCACTGCTTTCAGTCGAGAGTAATAAATCCAGTTCTTGTGTCCTTCGACCTTTGCCACTGTATGGGTGACAAGCAGGATGGTGTGGGGTCCCTTCCACTTCTTCTTGGAGAGGCTCGTCCTTCCAGGTCCGCACGAGAACGGAGTCACCAGGCTGCAGGGAGTGGACCGGAGTATCCAGCAAAAGAGGCTGTGAATCTTTGGTGTGCCTGTGAAGAAAAGAAAGAACAGCAGACAGAGAGCACATGTACTGAGACAAGAAACCATACCCCATCTCCCACTCCCCTGCCAGAACTGGGGTACCATTCATAGGCCATGCTCTTCCAAACATAATCTCGAAGGGACTAAACCCTATCCTACCCTCAGGGAGAGCACGAATGCAAAGTAACACAAGGGGCAAGGCATCAGGCCACTCAAGAGAGGCCTCCTGACAGACCTTTGAGAGGTGTTGCTTGAGTGTCTGATTTGTGCGTTCCACTACTCCACTGGCTTGTGGTCGCCAGGGTGTGTGGAGTTTCCAGGGGATTTGCAGAGCACTTGATATCTTTTGAACCACTTGAGATGTGAAGTGTGTTTCCTTGTCAGATTCCATCCACTGAGGAAGGCCGAAGCGAGGAATGATCTCCTTAACAAACTTAAGAGCCACTGTCTTGGCAGTGTTGTTGCGACATGGGAAGGCTTCAGGCCGCCCGCTGAATCGATCCACTAAGACGAGAAGGTACCTGTACACTTGAGTCCTGGGAAACTTAGTAAAGTCTATTTGCCACACTAATCCTGGGCCTGGGGTAGGTTCCAGGGTGGCTGGTGGCACTGCTACTCCTGGTCGAGGGTTATTCTTTTGGCAGATTAAACCTTCAGCTTGTACCTGTGATGTTAGTGGTTTAAGTCCAGAGGTTAGAAAATATTTATTCATGAGCTGGATAAGAGCCTCTCTGCCTGCGTGTGTGGTTTGATGCAGTTTCTACAACACTGGTTGAATCAGGCCCTTGGGCAGGAGGATTTTTCCCTCTGTGGAATAAAGCCATCCCTCCTTTTCCTGGAGACCGAGACTGTCAGCCAGGTTTCTGTCCTCTTGGGAATACTGAGGGGCTGCAAGCTCACCCACTGATGGGATGAGGGCATGCATTTGGGCATTTTCCTCAGTTGGTGATTTCAGGGTAGCAGCTCGCTTAGCTTCCCTGTCTGCTCTGGCATTGCCCTTGATTACATCTTGATCTTCCCTCTGATGGGCTTTGCAATGTACCACTGCTACTTCTGAGGGGAGTTGTACTGCTTCTAAAAGCCGGAGAATTTGAGACTCATGCTTGACCTGAGAGCCTTGGGCTGTTAGCATTTCCCTTTGCTTTCACAAACCAGCGTAAGCATGCAATACCCCAAAAGCATACTTTGAGTCAGTAAAGATATTAACCCGTTTGTCTTTTGCCAGCTCGAGTGCCCGAGTCAGGGCCACTAGTTCAGCAAGCTGGGCAGACGTTCCTGCTGGTAAACTCTCAGCTTCATCGGTATCATGAAGAGACACAATAGCATAACCAGCCCTCCTTTGCCCATCCACAACAGTACTACTTCCATCTGTCATTCCAAGTCAGCATTTGGGAGTGGCTGATTTTTTTTAGATCTGGGCGGCTAGAATACTGAACATCTATGATTTCTAAACAGCCATGTTCCTGCTTTTCTGTCTCTGGTTGCGGTGTAGCTGGATTAAGGGAGGGACAGATCTGCAGGGTGACTTCAGGATTCTCTAACAGCTTCGCCTGGTACCGAGCAACCCGAGCCTGTGTGAGCCAAAGACCCCCCTTAGTGTCCAGCAAGGCTCGGACCATATGGGGAACATATACACTTGCACAGTTCCTCCCAGTGTCAGCTTTTCCGCTTCCCCAAGTACTAGAGAAGTAGCTGCGACCGCCCTCAAACAGGCTGGCCATCCCCTTGAAACTTGATCCAGTTGTTTAGAAAAGTATGCCACAGGACGCTTCCAGGCACCTAATAGCTGAAATGCCCTGTCCGCTTCTGGGGACCGGTGAAAGGGGTCATGTTCCGTTCCCTTAACACATTCATACAGAGGTTTAGCCCACAGTCCAAACTCTGGAATCCATATTCTGCCTGATGTGAAATCCCAGATATTGAACCTCTGAAAGAGCAATTTGGGCTTTGCTTTGAGATACCCTGTATCCTCGCAGTCCAATAAAGTTTAAGAGACTCACAGTAGCTCTGAGACAAGGGATTAGATCCACAGCAGCAATTAGCAAGTCATCTACATATTACAGCAAGAGGGCTTTGTCTGAATTATCCCACTCCTCCAAGTCTCTGGCCAAAGCCTGTCTGAACAGAGTGGGGGAATTTTTAAATCCTTGAGCCAATACTATCCAGCAAAACTGCCTTTTAACCCTTCTGTTGTCCTCATTATGCCTTGCAGTATTTTGCAGATCTCACTTGCTTGGGCACATTCAGGCCCCCCCCTTTTTCTTGGTTGTCAGCAAAGTCTTGGCTATGAACAATGTCCTTGGACTGAGGCCAGCTATATTTCCTCTCAGTTAACTCATTCTGTGAACATAACTTCTGTGCAAAGCTTTGAAGCAACAAACCAGGACAAGCACACTCACTTCTGAGGATTTCACTTTGTACAACTTCTGGTGTCCAATAGCTTTCCCTTTTTAAACCTTAAATGCCTTCTCTCTCTTTACCAGATCTTTTATCTGCTATTTTGTTACCCAAAAACAAATTCAAATCTTTTATTCTCCTGGCTTTGACTACCCTGCTGCAGCCACAACCTTTGGTCTTTAGTTAAAACATTTTAAATCTTATAAAGCATTAAGTCACCTTAAGGATTAAATGCTAAATACCTTAAACAACACTAGTTTCCTGTGTCTGGCAAAAGTATTCTCAGTTTTGCAACGTTAAAACAATACCAATTCATCTCAAACTTATAAAACACAGATTGTACACAGCAGGAGTGTTCTTCAGCAAATTAGACTAACGTATTCATAGTCGAATAATTCCACTTAAATAACCTCTTGCCTGAATTACTTACAGACATTCCTACCAAGTTTCACTGCTTGATTCCCTCTAGCAACTACAGAGTTAACTTCTCACTCTCTTTTCTTAAATCACTTGCTTGTCTCCCAAAACGACACCCAATCAACTCAGATTTTACCATTCCAATTATTGTCCTGGGGATTTGAAATCCCCATGCTTATAATTACTTACTCTTTTCCTTCCACTATGCCCTCAAAGTTTCCAACCTGTTTTCCAATCTCTCTGTCTGTTGCCTGCCCGCTTGGACCCGATCCTGCTTTTCTTGCTGAACCGTCCCTTCCATGGGCACCGGCTTTTTTCACTACCAATTTAGCTAGGAGGGTGGGTTTCTCAACTAGCCCCCACCCTTCCTGGTCTCTTCCCTTAAACATTCTTATTCATAAAGCTACCCGAGTCCTCCCTCGTGAGGCTTATGGCTAGCTAGACAACCTTCAAAGATAGAAATGAACTTGCTTGGATTCGTTGAGAATTCTCCTGCCTCTGCCTTAAAAGCAGCCAGATGTTAAAAGCAACATGACACAAGATCCTGTGTTCCTGGACGGGCTAACACACTCTCAGTAATCAACGGATACAATCCCACCAAGGGGGGGGGGTACTCTCCAAAGCCTGTGGGGGTGAAGGAGCCGAAGG
>NW_020703693.1:0-1506 GCF_002925995.2 Terrapene triunguis | reverse complement strand
GGGGGGGGGGTACTCTCCAAAGCCTGTGGGGATGAAGGAGCCGAAGGGGACACCGATTCTGGCATTACAACAGTGGGAGGGTTCTGGGGTTTAGCAGCCGTTACTACCGAGCCTGTCGGAGTCAAATGGCACTTGAGCAAAATATCAGTCCTATTTCTTAACACCATAAACATATACGTTAACATACATTCCAAGGGTGTCCCAGCATATGTGCTTTGTCTGGACCCCATTATGCTCGTGTCTAATTAAACCTGGTCACGGGTTCGACCGACCCCCCTTGCGATCAAGATATCCTGGTCACGGGGTTTCCCCTCGCAGGAGTCTCGGTGCGGCTAGAGTCGGTTTAAGTCCTAGACCTGGTTATCACAATTTTGGCTTCCAGCATATCATTAGTATGAAAAAGAACAATATTCCTGCCAAGAATAAAAGCAAGCCCTGGGGCTTTTCTACGTCCCAGTAATTGTCCAGTACAGCCCACAGACTAGGAAAGTTAGTGAAATTATTCATTAAACGTTGCCTGCTTTGTTATCATAACCACAAAACATTTGTCCATCTACAATACCTTCCCACACAGGGATTACCCAAAGGGCCCAATTTACACTGCGGGGGCGTTATCCCTCAAACCCAAGAGGTAAACGCACTTACCGCCCGGAGTGGCCGCGTCCGGCTGTTGGACCTTCCCCTTCTTCTGGTACCGTCTTATCTCCGTGTCGTTAGGAGTTCTCTTTAGAGAGGACGCCGCCGCCCCGACCGATTGTAACGACCCGAGGCCCGAGCAAACAACAGCTCGAGGTGGCCACTCCTCGGAATCGCCTTCGGTCGTCGGTCAGTGTCCTCCACAGGGAGAGAAGTCCCGGCGGAGTCGCCAGTTTGTTGGCCAAATAGGGCCCGTTTCCCCCCGGAGCTTACCTAATTACACCAAGGAGGCACGGAGAGACATAAAGACAGGTACCAGGTTCTTTATTTGTCAGTCAGCTGAGAGGGTGCACCTCGGCTCGTGCCAGAGGAGACACACCTTACATGGGCGACATAGGCCCTTTTTATAATCAGTAACAAACAACTCAGTTCTCATCCTTTTTACGTCATTATGCTGACCAATAGATAACAGGTTACACAGAATACATATTATTTTGGGGAAGGGGATACAAGAGACATCTGTTGCGGATACATTTGTCATTTTGAAGGGAGAACACGGTACGTTCCTTGACCCTTTGCACTAAATACCTTGGGGATATATGGGAAAACAGCTGCAAACTAACTCTCTCTCTGTTCCCTCCTTATCTCTATTATTTCTGCTAGTATGAGTGAAACTGCAGCCATTTGCTAGAAACGCTGACCAATACATTTCTACTTTAACATGTAAGCAATTAGCACAGAAGTAGATGAGAGTTCACAAAATGGAGTCTGGGGGTTTCAGATAGGCCCAAAGCAAAAGAGCTCCATCGACACCTTGGCCTTCCGCTATCCCGAGTTACCTGGTAGCTATGCCTAGTGGATCCCAACAAT
>NW_020703692.1:0-1193 GCF_002925995.2 Terrapene triunguis | reverse complement strand
GGTGTGACAGTGTACCCCATAAGGCTTTATGGGGAGGGGGTGCTTATAAATGTATGTATGACATAACTGGAATATGTTTTGTGCTGCCTGTGCCAGGTAACATATCTCCGTAAAGGTTATGGTCTACTATATCTATTCATCCTGTTTGTACATATATATATCATTTTCTATTTGAGGTTAAGAATATGGGCTGTATGCTTGCTTGGTTTCTAAGTAAGCTTTGGGAGGCATTTGGTCAGCTTCTTTAGGGAGGAATTCGCCAGGTTAAGTACCTGATCAGGGAACAATGCATCTTGGAATGCTCCAATCCACATAAGAAGTCTTCCTGGAGACATGCAAGATTCCATGTGGGCAATGGCTTCAGCCTGTAAAGACTGAGTCATGCAGGGACATGTGACTTGCCCAGGTGACTCCAGAACTCCATCTTGGAGCTGGACTTTGCATAGGAGGGAGGAGGGGGGTCTCCTCCCACAAGAGAGAGTCTATTTAACCCTGGGGGAGACCCCTCCATTTTGTCTTCAGCTGGCTAAAGAAGGAGCCTCTCCACCCCCCCAGGATGCTTGAAGGAAACTGGAACAAAAGACAGTAACTACAGGGGGTTGTGAGAGATTGCTGGACCCAGGCTAAAGGGAGATTAGCCTGTGAAAGGGAGCATTCTGGAACTGGTGAGGAAATTATCTGTATTTAGTTTGATTAGGCATAGATTTGCGCATTTTATTTTATTTTGCTTGTGACTTACTTTGTTCTGTCTGTTACTACTTGGAACCACTTAAATCCTACTGTCTGTATTTAATAAAATCACTTTTTATTTAGTAATTTACTCAGAGTATGTATTAATACCTGGGGGAGCAAACAGCTGTGCATATCTCTCTATCAGTGTTATAGAGGGCGAACAATTTATGAGTTTGCCCTGCATAAGCTTTATGCAGGGTAAAACGGATTTATCTGGGTTTAGACCCCATTGGGAGTTGGGCATCTGAGTGCTAAAGACAAGCACACTCCTGTGAGCTGTTTTTGGGTAAACTTGTAGCTTTGGGACAAGTAATTCAGACCCTGGGTCTGTGTTGAAGTGGACTGGAGTGTCTAATTCAGCAAGACGGGGTGCTGGAGTCCTGAGCTGGCAGGGAAAACAGAAGCAGGGGTAGTCTTGGCACATCGGGTGGCAGCTCCCAAGGGGGGTTCTGTGATCCAAC
>NW_020703691.1:0-3467 GCF_002925995.2 Terrapene triunguis | reverse complement strand
CTTGGCACATCGGGTGGCAGCTCCCAAGGGGGGTTCTGTGATCCAACCCGTCACAGTGGCGTAGTCGAGCAGGGTCTGTGCACAGCTGATTGCTTTGAGATACTGGTAGTGATTTTAAGTGAGTTTTAAGTGTGGTGGCTGGAGAACAGACAAAGTGGTTACTGGTTTGTTATTTTCTGTTTGCTTATTTCGGGCAAGGGAAGTAGGGACAGAAAAGGAAGCAAAATAAGTAAGGCGGAAGATCAGAAGAAAGCAGGAAAATGAGTACTAGTGACCTCAGTTTCAGTGAACTGCAGAGGGGTTGTAGCCCAGCACAAGAAAGCAGGACAATGAGTACTAGTGACGCTGCTAATAAACTAAAGCTGGCCAGGCTGGAAGCAAAAGAGAGAGAAAATGAACATAAGAGACGGCTGGAACTAAGACAATTAGAAATTAGTGCCAGGGAGGCAGAACATGCAAGGGAAGAGGCTGCCCACAAGAGAGCTATGGAGGCAGAGGCAGCTGCCCACAAGAGAGCTATGGAGGTGGAGGCAGCGAGGGAGCGAGCGGAGGCAGCGAGGGCGGAGGCAGAGGCAGCTGCCCAGGAGAGGGCTATGGAGGCCCAGAGGGAGGCCCAGAAACATGAACTGACTGTTATGGAGTCGAGGAGACAAAACCCTCCCCCTGCTGGCTCCACTTCCCCAAAAATCCACAAATGGGAGCGACTATGTCCACAGTATGACGAGTCCAGCGATATCGCCGAATATTTCATCACCTTTGAGAGACTGTGCACCCTCCATGCCATCCCTGAAGATCAGAAGATGACCACATTGATAGCAAAATTGACTGGCAGAGCTCTGGACATATTCAATAAGATGCCTATTGATGATGCTTCAAACTATGGTAAATTTAAGGAACTGGTTTTGAAACAGTTTCAGGTTACACCTGAAACCTACAGGGTTAAATTCAGGAGCCTTAAGAGGGGATCTGGATTAAGTAATGTGGCTTATGCCAATGAAATGAGAGATTTGGTAGATAAATGGGTGCGGGGGAGAGGCATTACCAGCTTTGAAGGGATGTGTGATCTCGTCACTCAGGAACACTTCCTGAATATGTGCAGTGATGAGGTAAAACAGTATTTGTGGGACAAAAAGGTAAATGCAGTGGGTGAATTAGCTGAATATGCTGACTCTTATGAGCAAGCACAAGCTGCGATCAAACATAAACCACTGGCGGAGGGGTATAGGGTTGGGGGAAAGCAGAATCACCGTTTTACCCCTGGGTCTGGGAAAAAGGAGGCTGGGCGGTCACCTCCCCATTCCCCTGGTACTCGTCCCAAATTTCCTGTGCAAGCAGAGGAGCCCAAGAGGTGCTATCATTGTAAGTCCACTGAGCACCTGAGGAATAAGTGTCCCTTGCTGAGTGGAAGCAGGCAACAAGTAACACATGAAGCTGGGGCTTCTCAGAGCCAGGCTGTGGCCTCTTTCCACACGGGATTTGTAAAGCTTGCTTCCACACAACCAAGCAATGAGCATATGCATGCGGTTAAGTTAAATGGTCAAATGCTTCTTGGATTAAGGGACACGGGTGCTGAGATTTCTGTGGTCAGGAGGGACCTGATCCAGGAAAAGGATTTGTTGCCAGGTAAAATGGCAGAATTAGAGCTGGTAGGGGGTTACAAAGTCCTTGCACCTTTAGCTAAAGTACACATGCAAACTCAGGATTTGCAGGCTGAGCTGACTGTTGCAACGGTGGCACACAATTTTGCACCGTTTCTACTGGGGAATGATTTCTTTAGTGTGGCAGAATCTGTCCCAGGGTTGGTTAGCAGTGAGAAGAAATCTTGTGCTAAAAGCTCCAGAGGGGGGGGTGAAGTCACAGCAACTGCTGGGGGAATAGGAGAGTGTCTCTTAGATTCCTCTGCAGCAGTAAAGGATGCAGCTTCGGGGGCAGGGCTGGTTGTGGCCGGTTCCTATGGCCCCGGGGCTCCAGGGAAGTTCAAGAGGGAGGAGCTGGTTAAAGCTAGCTCCTGTCCCGGAATCATCTCCCCGGGGGAGGGGGATGTACCACCTTGTAGCAAGGAGGCCACCACAGCCGCTGACTGCCAAAAAGTTGCAGGTCAGCAGGGGGCCGGGCCTGCCCTGGGGTGCACAGAGGTGTGTGTCCCAAAGGTGGAAGTTGGGGTCCTGGGGACTGCTGTGGTGGGAACAGGCCCCAATGACTCTGTAGTTGGGTGCCAGCCCAACCCGAGTGAAAGGGGGGGGATTTTGCTGGCCAATAAGAAGTCTGTCGTGGCTGGTAGCTGCGAGTCCACAGCTGGGGCAGGATCACCTTCCCTTTTGGGGGACACAAGAGTGTCGGACCCAGAGGGGAGCCCAGAGAGGGAAGCCCAAATGGAAGGTCAGGGGGGGCCAGAGAGTCCACCCACCTTTTGTAGGGAGGGGCTTTCCCAGGAGGAGGGTGAAAAGTCTGTATTCAAAAGGCCAGTCCCCTCTCCCATGGATCAGGTTTTAAGGGAAACCTGGGGGTCAGGTCTCCGGGATGAGGGGGTCCATCCAGCTGACCCTTTGGAAACAGAAAGTGGGGTGCCCAATGGGGTCCAGAGCACCCCAGGGAAAGATCTTGTTCTTGCTACACTTGCAAGAGATAAAACTCTCTCTCCAAGACAGGGGGGGGGAAATCTCTGCATGGGAGAAACTTCACAAGGGAGTGGGGCCCAGGCCAGAGAAACTCCAGAGGAAGGGGCCGAGGGCAAGCATGGTCGTAGTACACCCTGTCCTGGCCAAAGACCCAAGCACATGCCCGAACTAGAAGTCTTCCCCAAAGAGGCAGAAGAATCTGCATCGGAGTGTCTACCAGAGGGCACAAAGAACTGGGAAAATGCAATAGGGGCTAAACAAGTCAAATTGAGCGAACGAAGCCTGTCCACCGTAGATTTGCTGTTAACCTTGTGTCTTTTGCTAATTCACCTATGGGATAAAATAAAAGAATTCACACTAGTGGTAAACCCTTTAAAGACGTGGAACATACCTAACTTGTGGAAGAAGCTGTTATACATGCTGGGGATGGTAACAAGACAGCCCCACCAGCATGTTACTTTACAGCCCATACCTGTAAAAAGCAGCAAAAGCATAACGGGCCCATGCTGCTGTGTAGAAGGGGAAACTGAGGCACACCGCCTCATGGCATTGGTGGCTAAATGCCAAGATACCCCCACTTTAACGGATATTGCTGCCTGCATTCTGTTAGCAAAACTACATCCCTACCTGTTTGCAAGCATCTGGGGACCAGGAACCCCAAAACGGGCTAGAACCCCTAGGAGTGACATCATATGGTTTCAAGGTACTGAAAGGGAGTGTGACCAAAAACAAACAGAAATTTTACAGGTACTGCCTCCGCCATGGACAGTGTCCAAGTCTCTGGCAGTAAGTTCAGGGGGAGGGTGTGACAGTGTACCCCATAAGGCTTTATGGGGAGGGGGTGCTTAT
>NW_020703690.1:0-1603 GCF_002925995.2 Terrapene triunguis | reverse complement strand
TCTCCCCCCACCTCACCCCATTGTATTTCTCTTCTTATGGACAAGGAATTTTTACTTCCCCTCATTGAGCCTCCAGAACAATGAAGTCTGTTCTCCAACCAAAACAATGAGCGTGTCTTCGCACAGTTTTGTAATCATCGCCCGGGAACGCTATAAACAGGGGGTGCAGTAGGTAGGACTGACATGCATCAGTACAGCTGTGGGGAGACAAGCCTGTGAAAGCAGGCAGTGCTGCAGGTCAGGACTGAGGTGTGTTGGCAAGAACTGTATAGGTGGGCAGTGTAAGGTTCCCTCACTCTACACTCCCGATTGCAAACAGTCCTCACACGCTTTTCCATGGCAAGGCCAACACTCTGTGCTTTATTTACAAAATGCTCGACCAGGGGTTGTTCCTGTGACAGGTTACTCTAGTCGCCGCTGGACAGCGCCGCCTCCTGGTGGTTCTGGGGATTTCTCGGTCAGGCTGATGCTCCTTTGTGTGGTTACACCCCATCATTTTCTCCTCTGCCACCACTCTCTCGCTCTCAGGAGTCACAGCTGTCCTCTTTGTGACTCAGCCCTCTGGCCACGTCATTATTGTGATTTCCCCTTCTGGGCAGGGAATGTATCAAGGTTCCTGCTCTCCAGCCATCTCAGGCAGTCTACTGCTTCACTGCCTCATAATGCCACTCCTGCAGTGGCTAGCAGGGGAACCCGGGCCCATCTGCTCCGGGTTCCAGCACAGGGACCCTCTAGATAGCAGCTAAGGTCCATGCTCTGCACCTTGCTGCCTTTCTCTCACCAGTTTCCATACATCCTGGTCTTCCCCACTCCTTTGGGTTTGTCAGTCTCTTCATGGAGGAGTGATTCAGCCCTAGGCTGGTCACATTCTGGCTATGTCTACACTACAGTTTAAGTTGACATAAGTTATGTCACTCAGGGGTGTGACTTAGCCACCCCCTGAGCGACATAACTTATGCCGACTTAAGTGCCGGTGTGGTCAGCGCTATGTCGGTGGGAGAGCTTCTCTCGCAGATGTAGCTACCGCCGCTCATGGGGACTGGAGTAATTAAGCTGACAGAAGAGATCAGTTTAGAGCGGTGCAGCTGTAAACTCTCTAGTGTAGCCATAGCCTCTGTCCGAGAGCCCAGGGCTGGAATATCAAGGGAGTGCTGCTGATGGTCATGCATCTGAAGAAGTGAGGTTCTTACCCATGAAAGCTTATGCTCCCAATACTTCTGTTAGTCTTAAAGGTGCCATAGGACCCTCTGTTGCTTTTTACAGATTCAGACTAACACGGCTACCCCTCTGATACTTAAGTTTCAAGTTTGTGCACTGTATGCTGTGGACCATCCCGTGACACATCAGCAGACTCGCTGAGGAATCCCAAAATTACAGTTAAAAAGAAACTGCCAGTACCATCTAGAAAAACCTTCAGGATGAGATACTCAGCCAGTGCTTTGAAATGTAGAAAGTGACCTGTTTGAAAGCATTATCTGTGGGTACCTTGTTTATCGCTGCTTGCGGCTCATATTTGGCTTCCATCACAAGTGTGCAGTGAGCTTGGTGGCACCACTGGTAGGGCCTAGCGGGTATTTGTCTGGTTCACAATACAGCCATTCAT
>NW_020703689.1:0-1691 GCF_002925995.2 Terrapene triunguis | reverse complement strand
TCCCCCTCATTGAGCCTCCAGAACAATGAAGTCTGTTCTCCAACCAAAACAATGAGCGTGTCTTGGCACAGTTTTGTAATCATCGCCCGGGAACGCTATAAACAGGGGGTGCAGTAGGTAGGACTGACATGCATCAGTACAGCTGTGGGGAGACAGGCCTGGGAAAGCAGACAGTGCTGCAGGTCAGGACTGAGGTGTGTTGGCAAGAACTGTATAGGTGGGCAGTGTAAGGTTCCCTCACTCTACACTCCCGATTGCAAACAGTCCTCACACGCTTTTCCATGGCAAGGTCAACACTCTGTGCTTTATTTACAAAATGCTCGACAAGGGTTTGTTCCTGTGACAGGTTACTCTGGTCACCACTGGACAGCTGATGCTCCTTTGTGTGGTTACACTCCATCATTTTCTCCTCTGCCACCACTCTCTCGCTCTCAGGAGTCACAGCTGTCCTCTTTGTGACTCAGCCCTCTGGCCACGTCATTATTGTGATTTCCCCTTCTGGGCAGGGAATGTATCAAGGTTCCTGCTCTCCAGCCATCTCAGGCAGTCTACTGCTTCACTGCCTCATAATGCCACTCCTGCAGGGGCTAGCAGGGGAACCCGGGCCCATCCGCTCCGGGTTCCAGCACAGGGACCCTCTAGATAGCAGCTAAGATCTATGCTCTGCACCTTGCTGCCTTTCTCTCACCAGTTTCCATACATCCTGGTCTTCCCCACTCCTTTGGGTTTGTCAGTCTCTTCATGGAGGAGTGATTCAGCCCTAGGCTGGTCACATTCTGGCTATGGCTACACTACAGTTTAAGTTGACATAAGTTATGTCACTCAGGGGTGTGACTTAGCCACCCCCTGAGCGACATAACTTATGCCGACTTAAGTGCCGGTGTGGTCAGCGCTATGTCGGTGGGAGAGCTTCTCTCGCAGATGTAGCTACCGCCGCTCATGGGGACTGGAGTAATTAAGCTGACAGAAGAGATCAGTTTAGAGCGGTGCAGCTGTAAACTCTCTAGTGTAGCCATAGCCTCTGTCCGAGAGCCCGGGGCTGGAATATCAAGGGAGTGCTGCTGATGGTCATGACTTAGGTATATGGACCAAACTGTGAGTAAGCCCAGGATTTGAACAACAGAGGATACTGCAGGTTGGCACAGCTGCATAGTGCCCAGGCCTGGAGTATGAGGAGGCAGTGAAGGTCGGGATTGAAAGGCATTGGCAGAGCAATATGGAAGATACTTGGACAGTGCCTGGCTGTGCTGTGCCTACAATTACAAAATATGGGTGTATTGACATTATATATGAGAGAGAGAGAGAGAGAGAGAGAGAGAGAGGGAAAAAAAGCCCTTCTTCATGAGCATCAAAACTCACAACATTCAAAATCTCTCAGGAGTTTTAGTTTCAAGTTTGTGCACTGTATGCTGTGGACCATCCCGTGACACATCAGCAGACTCGCTGAGGAATCCCAAAATTACAGTTAAAAAGAAACTGCCAGTACCATCTAGAAAAACCTTCAGGATGAGATACTCAGCCAGTGCTTTGAAATGTAGAAAGTGACCTGTTTGAAAGCATTATCTGTGGGTACCTTGTTTATCGCTGCTTGCGGCTCATATTTGGCTTCCATCACAAGTGTGCAGTGAGCTTGGTGGCACCACCGGTAGGGCCTAGCGGGTATTTGTCTGGTTCACAATACAGCCATTCAT
>NW_020703688.1:0-6050 GCF_002925995.2 Terrapene triunguis | reverse complement strand
ACTTTAGGGTTCAAATGTAGGGGCCTGCATGAAAACTTCTAAGCTTATCTACCAGCTTAGCTTTGGTCCGCTGCCACCATCACAAGAATTCCCTCCCTGGGAAGCCTTGAGAAACCTTTCACCAATTCCCTGGTGAACACAGATCCAAACCCCCTTGGATCTTAAAACAAGGAGAAATTAACCATCCCCCCTCCTTCCTCCACCCTCCTTTCACCAACTCCTGGTGAATACAGATCCAAACCCCCTTGGATCTTAAAACAAGGAGAAATCAATCTGGTTCTTAAAAAAGAAGGCTTTTAATTAAAGAAAAAGGTAAAAATCATCTCTGTAAAATCAGTATGGAGAATACTTTACAGGGTAATCAAACTTAAAGAGCTCAGAGGACCCCCCTCTGTCTTAGGTTCAAAGTACAGCAAACAAAGATACACACTCTGGTAAAAAGGTACATTTACAAGTTGAGAAAACAAAGTAAATCTAAGACGCCTTGCCTGTCTTTTACTTACTAGTTTGAAATAGGAGAGACTTGTTTAGAAAGATGGGGAGAACCTGGATTGATGTCTGGTCCCTCTCAGTCCCAAGAGCGAACCACCCCTTAAAACAAAGAGCACACACAAAAGCCTTTCCCCCCCCAAGATTTGAAAGTATCTTGCCCCCTTATTGGTCCTTCGGGTCAGGTGTCAGCCAGGTTACCCGAGCCTCTTAACCCTTTACAGGTAAAAGGATTTGGAGTCTCTGTACACAGAGAGCTGTTACCCTTCCCTTTATAGTTATGACACGCCCCCCAAATCACAGATAGTGTTGGACGTTCGGTTCCACACTGGCTGTAATTTCTTCCTGGAGTTCTAGGAGAAAACAGAGTTAATAAGACACATGTATCTTTAGACATACTACTGATTATATAAAAACTAACAATATGTTTCATTCCAAGAACAATTGTTAACCAGTTAACTCTGGGAAACTTTCCCGGGAGAGTGCATCAGCCACTTTGTTAGAAGCTCCCGAAATGTGTTGTATTTCAAAATCAAAATCTTGGAGAGCTAAACTCCACCGAAGAAGTTTTTTGTTATTTCCCTTGGCGGTATGAAGCCACTGTAGCGCAGCATGGTCTGTTTGTAGTTGGAAACGCCGTCCCCAAACATATGGGCGTAGCTTTTCCAGCGCGTACACAATGGCGTAGCATTTCTTTTCGCTGATTGACCAGTGGCTTTCCCTCTCAGACAGTTTCTTGCTGAGAAACACGACAGGATGGAATTCTTGATCCGGTCCTTCCTGCATTAAAACTGCTCCCACGCCTCGCTCGGACGCATCTGTGGTTACTAGGAACGGTTTGTCAAAGTCTGGGGCCCTTAGCACAGGGTCAGACATGAGTGTTGCCTTAAGCTGGTTAAAGGCCTTTTGACACTCATCAGTCCACTGAACTGCATTTGGCTGTTTCTTTCTGGTTAGGTCTGTCAGCGGGGCGGCGATTTGGCTGTAGTGTGGTACAAATCGCCTATAATATCCGGCCAAGCCTAAGAAGGATTGGACCTGTTTCTTTGACTTTGGAACCGGCCACTTTTGGATAGCATCCACTTTGGCCTGTAGGGGATTTATAGTTCCTTGACCCACCTGGTGCCCCAGGTACGTCACTCTGTTTTGGCCTATTTGACACTTTTTAGCCTTAACAGTTAGTCCTGCCTGTCGGATGCGCTCGAAGACTTTTTCCAGGTGCTCCAGGTGTTCTGTCCATGAATCAGAAAAAATGGCCACATCATCGAGGTAGGCAACTGCAGATTCTCCCAATCCCGCTAGGAGACCATCTACAAGTCTTTGGAAGGTGGCGGGTGCATTTCGCAACCCGAAAGGGAGTACATTGAATTCATACACCCCTGCCTGGGTGACGAAGGCTGACCTTTCCTTAGCGGGTTCATCTAGTGGTACTTGCCAGTACCCTTTGGTTAAGTCTAAAGTAGAGATGAATTGGGCATGTCCCAATTTTTCCAATAGCTCATCTGTGCGTGGCATTGGATAGTTGTCAGGACGAGTTACAGCATTTAGCTTACGGTAGTCCACGCAAAAGCGTATTTCCCCATCTGGTTTGGGAACTAGAACCACTGGAGATGCCCATGCACTGGTAGAGGGGCGGATTATACCCATCTGTAGCATGTCCTGGATCTCCCTTTGTATAGCAGTTTGGGCATGAGGTGACTCCCGGTAGGGTGGGGTTCTAATTGGGTGAGCATTACCTGTGTCAATGGAGTGGTATGCCCGTTCGGTCCGTCCTGGAGTGGCTGAGAAAATCGGTGCAAAGCTTGTGCACAGCTCCTTGATCTGCTGTCGCTGCAGACGTCCCAGGGTCGTGGAGAGGTTCACCTCTTCCACGCCACCATTCCTTGTTCCTTCGTAGTAGACACCTGCAGGCCACTCCGCGTCATCTGTTTCCTGGGCTGTAAACTGGCAAACGTTTAATTCTCTGGAATAAAAGGGCTTAAGAGAATTAACATGGTATACCTTAGGCTTTATGTTGGAGGTGGGGGAGGCTATGAGATAGTTAACAGCTCCTAGGCGCTCCTGGACCGTGAATGGTCCTTCCCACGACGCTTCCATTTTATGGGCCTGGAGCGCCTTTAAGACCATGACTTGGTCTCCTACTTTGAAGGACCGTTCTCTGGAATGTTTATCATACCAGGCCTTTTGCTCTTCCTGAGCATCCTTTAGGTTTTCTTTAGCAAGGGCTAAAGAGTGTCGGAGGGTGTTTTGTAGGTTGCTTACAAAGTCTAGAATGTTAGTTCCTGGAGAAGGCGTAAACCCCTCCCATTGCTGCTTCACCAACTGTAATGGCCCCTTAACCTCGCGGCCATACACAAGTTCAAATGGTGAAAACCCTAAACTGGGATGTGGTACAGCCCTGTAGGCAAAAAGCAACTGCTGCAACACTAGGTCCCAATCATTGGAGTGTTCATTATGAATTTACGTATCATGGCCCCCAAAGTTCCATTAAACCTCTCCACCAGACCATTGGTTTGATGGTGATGAGGGGTGGCAACCAAGTGATTCACCCCATGAGCTTCCCACAGGGTTTTCATGTTCCCTGCCAGGAAATTAGTTCCCGAATCTGTAAGGATGTCGGAGGGCCAACCTACCCTGGCAAAAATGTCTGCTAATGCCTGGCACACACTTTTAGTCTTGGTGTTGCTTAAGGGTACAGCTTCCGGCCATCGGGTAGCAAAATCCATGAAAGTCAGTACGTACTGCTTTCCTCTGGGTGTCTTCTTTGGGAAAGGACCCAGAATATCCACAGCTACTCGCTGAAATGGGACCTCAATTATGGGTAGTGGCTGGAGAGGGGCTTTAACCTGGTCTTGGGGCTTTCCCACTCGTTGGCACACCTCACAAGACCGGACATAATTAGCAACGTCCTTGCCCATTCCCTCCCAGTGGAAGGACTTCCCCAACCGGTCTTTGGTTCTGTTCACCCCAGAATGGCCACTGGGATGATCATGGGCTAAGCTCAAGAGCTTCACCCGATACTTAGTGGGAACTACCAACTGTCTTTGAGGATGCCAGTCTTCCTGGTGCCCACCAGAAAGAGTCTCCTTGTATAAAAGTCCTTTTTCTACAACAAACCGGGATCGATTAGAAGAGCTGAGAGGCGGTGGGGTGCTCCGTGCCGCCGCCCAAGCTGTCTGAAGGCTGTCATCTGCTTCCTGCTCGGCCTGGAACTGTTCCCTTGATGCTGGACACATCAGTTCCTCCTTGGACTGTGGACTGGGGCTTGGTCCCTCTGGAAGCGATGCAGGTGCTGGGACTGTTTCCATTGACTGTGAACCGCTGTCCGCTGGTGCACTATGTGGTATTTCAGGCTCTGGCTGAGCCTCTTGGGTAGGGTTATCTGCTGCTCCCGCCAGTTCAGGCTCGCTGGTGCCCTCTGGCATTGGAGTTGTAGACTGGTTTGCAAGCGCTGGACTCAGTGCTGGCAATGGTTCTGGTGCTGGTTGCGTTGCCAGTTCTGGTTCTGGGACTGGCTTTGACTGGGTCTCTGGGATTGGATCCACTACGGCTGTTGCAGTCGTTGGCAGGGGATCCGGTTCCACCACCTGTGTTTGGGTCTCCGGTAACACAGACGGGGCCCTGGTGGACGGCTCAGGAACAGGGATGGGGGTGGAAGCTTGCTTAGCCTGGCTGCGGGTGACTATTCCCACCCTCTTGGCTAGCTTCACATGGTTGGCCAAGTCTTCCCCCAGCAGCATGGGGATGGGATAATTGTCATAGACTGCAAAAGTCCACATTCCTGCCCAGCCCTTGTACTGGACATGCAACTGGGCTGTAGGCAAGGTTACAGACTGTGACACGAAGGGTTGAATTGTCACTGTAGCCTCCGGGTTGATGAGTTTGGGGTCCACTAGGGATTGGTGGATAGTTGACACTTGTGCCCCAGTATCCCTCCAAGCGATAACCTTCTTACCGCCCACTCTCAAGGTTTCCCTTCGCTCCGAGGGTATGAGAGAGGCATCTGGGTCTGGGGATCTTTGGTGTGACTGGGGTGTAATGAACTGTAATCGGTTGGGGTTCTTGGGGCAGTGAGCCTTTATATGCCCCAGTTCATTACATTTAAAACATCGCCCTGCTAAGGTATCACCGGGGCGATGTTGGTTGATGGAGACTGGTGTGGTGGGGTGAGAAGGCGTCTGGGGTTTCCCTTGGGATGTGGGTGGGGCCTTGGGTTGTCCCCGGTGGTAAGGTTTTGTTTCGGCTTGCCCCTTCTGATATTCGCTCCAACTGCTACTAGCTTTTTTCTTTTCTGTCACTTCCACCCATTTGGCTCCAATCTCCCCCGCCTCGGTTACAGTCTTGGGCTTCCCATCTAGGATGTACCTTTCTATTTCCTCAGGAACACCCTCTAAAAACTGCTCCATTTGCAATAGGAAGGGCAACTCTTCCGTAGATTTAACATTTGCTCCTGATATCCAGGCATCCCAATTTTTCCCAATGTGGTAGGCATGTCGGGTAAATGACACATCGGGTTTCCACCTTAGGGCTCTGAACCGCCGACGGGCATGCTCAGGTGTTAGCCCCATTCTGATTCTGGCCTTGTTTTTAAAAAGTTCATAACTGTTCATGTGTTCCTTAGGCATTTCAGCCGCCACCTCTGCTAAGGGTCCACTGAGCTGCGGCCTCAGCTCTACCATGTACTGGGTTGGAGGGATGTTGTATCCAAGGCAGGCCCTTTCAAAATTTTCTAAGAAGGCCTCAGTATCATCGCCTGCCTTGTAGGTAGGGAATTTCCTGGGATGGGAAGTGGTACCTGGAGAGGAGTTGTTAGGATGGTCTGATGCACCCTGCCTAGTCCTTGCTGCTTCCAGTTCCATCTCTTTTTCTTTCAGCTCCATCTCTCTTTTATGGGCCTCCTGTTTGGCTTTTTCTTCCCTTTCATGGGCCTCCTGTTTGGCTTTTTCCAGCTCCATTTCTCTCTTGTGGGCCTCCTCTTTGGCTTTCTCTTCTCTGTCTCTCAGCTCCATCTCTCTCTTGTGGGCCCCCTCTTTGGCTTTCTCTTCTCTGTCTCTCAGCTCTATCTCTTTTTCTTTCAGCTCCATAGCTCTCTTGTGGGCCTCCTCTTTAGCTTTTTCTTCTTTGGTAGTCATTTTCCTGGTTTTCTTGTGCTGGGTCACACCCCTCTGCAGTTGACTGAAACTGGGATGTACTTAGCTCTGGCTGCTGCTGAGTTAACAGAGACTTTCTAACAAGCTACTCCCGAGGATGTAAAAAGAAAAAAAAACAATTCAACTTGTAAATTATCTTTACCAGTCAGTCAAAGTTTGCTCCCTTTGAACCCTTCTCTTAACAAAGGACCTCGTTAAAAAAAACTTAACACCTCTGCCTTCAGGCAAGGAGAGATAAGATATGCATCTACCTTCAGCTCTGCTCTCCAAGCAGCTAGAAGGAAAAAAAATCTCTTACTGGCTTTTGGGTCTAAAACGATCTCCACCGCTGTGCCACCATGTCAAGGCTGTATCCCCACTTTGAACTTTAGGGTTCAAATGTAGGGGCCTGCATGAAAACTTCTAAGCTTA
>NW_020703687.1:0-2110 GCF_002925995.2 Terrapene triunguis | reverse complement strand
CTCTGACTTACCCTGTGACAGTGGACTGGGGCTTTAGGGTCCCGCCCACCCCCACCCTCACCTTCCCCCAATGAATAGGTCATTAAATGAGAACAATAGCAAGATCACCCGGGATGAGATTTTGATGACTTCTGAGATCCCCCCTGCATCCAGGTCAGGCTTCTACCCGAGGGCACTTTGTCCGCTCTGGTTTTAAATGGGCTAGGGGACGGAGAGGCCATGCTTTGATAGAACAGTAGCGAGATGGGACAGTGGCTTTAGAGGATACAAGTCCCGGGCCGGGTCAAATCCGGAGCAGGATACGGATGCCACAGCCCATGGAAGGGACATGAAAACTCAAAGGAAAAGAAAGGTGGATCCTGGACCTGAGCCAATAGACAAGCTGTAGGGCGGAAGCCTATAGATCTAGGGAGCCAATTAAAACAGGGAGGCTTTCAATGGGATGTAATTGAAATATATAAACTTGGAGACGGTGGAGATCTGATGACGTCAGCCAAAGTTACCGTCTGCAGGCTCAGCCAGATAAGAGGTTGAAGAGGGCGTCCGTAGCAAGGGAAAACACTATTCCACAGGTTACACAAGCAGCAGCTTCTGCCAGCCAGGGCTGCTCCAGCCTCAGTCATGCTGGCAAACTCGCTCCCCCACCGCTGCTTCTCCTGATCCCCACCAAAGCCATCCTGGCTACCTAGAAGAACCCCCCAGCCCCACTCCTCTGCCCTCTCCAGGAGGGGCAACTCATGAACAAATGTAGCAGCTGTTTGTGTGTGGTTATGAACACAGGAGACATCACACCACATCTGCTGCTGGGCTGACTGCTGAAGCTCTGAGCTAGGGCACCAGGCGAAGGGGACCTGGATTATTTTCACAGCGGCCTCTTGCATGGGCTCTCCTCCCAGCTCAGGGGTCCCTTGTCACGATGCCAATCCAGCTCCCACCCCAGGGAAAGTAGGAGAAAGAGCTGCAGACCCCGTTAGCCTGGCTCAGGCCTGGTTTACATCTCAAACTTCGCTCCACCCAGCTACGTCACTCAGGGCTGCAGAACATTCCTACCGTTAAGTCCCAGTGTAGACACCACCAGGTGGATGGAAGAATGTCAGCCGCGCACCGCCCCTCGAACGGGGGGACAGAAAACCCCTCTGTCGCTGCAACAAGTGTCTGCGTTCCCATGGTGTAGCTGCCCTGGGGTCAGTTCAGCCCCTAACGTAGGCTGCAGCAGGGGCTCTGCCCCGGATACACCTCTAGGGCTGGCAGCTCCTGCAGGGGCATAGAGCCAGCTCTGCAAAGGTGGGGAGGACCCTAACACCAGGAATAGGCCCCCCAACTTAGGAGTCAATTCCCTCCAGAGAAGACAGGCGTCCACGTGACATGGCTGGATCATATCCTAGGCTTGGGAGGATGGTCCACTGGTTAGCCTGGGACTTGGGTTCGGTTCCCTGCCCTGGCACAGATTCCCTGTGGGCCCTTGTGCAAGTCACTTAGTATCTCAGTGCCTCAGCTGCTGAGCTGTACAATGGGGATAACCCCACAGGGGCATTATAGGGATAAATATATTCGAGGCGCTGAGCTCCTGAGGCAACAGGGGGCAGAAGCACCATGACAACTGGGCTAGGGGATTTTCGGGGGGAGCTTTGTTCTTCTTGCTGGGTGCTCTAAGGACCCCTAGAATAAAACCACAAGGAGGAAACTTTAAGTGACCAAGACTCAGCCACAACCCCGCTGCGGCTCCCGCCCTCCAGCTTAGATGGTGCACATCTACCAGCATCACTACCGTGACGTTTGAGAACAGGAAAGGAACCGTAACGGAGCCTACGAATTCCCCTTGGAATCAGGGCGTTAAGGGCCATGGGAGAGTCAAACAGGGTATTCATCAGAGCCTCTTTTACAGTTTCTCTGCTAGCCCGGTGACCTCCCCAGCCCCCTGCTGGGGCGTTGGGCTCAGGACTGACTGAGGAGCGAATGGATGGCCCCGCGGTCGGGATGAGAGCCTGGCACTTGGCCCTGCATTCAGCTCCCCGCTCTGCCACAGACGTCCTGCGTCGCCTTGGGCAAGTCCCCGAGCATATGTCTCTGCTGCGGCTCAGCGAGGCCTAGCCACACTAGCTTTAACCCA
>NW_020703686.1:0-1215 GCF_002925995.2 Terrapene triunguis | reverse complement strand
AGCACTGCTCCAAATAACAGGGGACGGGACAGTTGATTCATCTCCCAGTCTGCCCTTGCCAAACGTAATGGCAGCCATGGAAAGAAAGTCAACTGACAGGTGGTTGTTTCGCCCCCTATTACTGTGTCACTCAGCCCGGCTTACAGCCTGCGGAGACAGCGGAGAATGGGGGCCGGGAGGCGGGTGGGCAGAGAGCGGCACTGCTCCTGCCCTGCCGCAAGGTTAGGAAATGGCTGTGGGGCCCAGCTCCCCACTAGGTGAGAGCAGGGGACCCGAAATGCTGTAGTGCCTGCCTAGAGGTCCTGACTAAGGCTATGTCTACACGTAGGGCAGCGTGCAGAGTACAGGCACTACACATGGAGCCACACGCCACAGTGAAAGGCCTTTGTCTGCTGCCGGAGCCTTTCCGCACTTCCTCCCTCCCTCCCTGCCAGACCCTTCCCTCGCTCCCAGAGCCTTTCCCCACTTCCTCCCTCCCTGCCGGAGCCTTTCCCTGGGGTGGGGAGTAGTTCCGGCACCAGGGAGGCAGTGGGGACACTACATGGCTAAAAACAGCAGCACAGACATAGGAGGCGCTGCTTGGGCGTGCAGAGAGCCATGTATGAGATAGACCCTGGGGGTTCAGTAGCGTACAGCACTCTAGTCTGCCCGCCTATGCTGTGCCTCACCGTCTACACAGCTATATATACACCTGTGTTAGCTTGGCATGCAGTATCTGTACTCTACACGCTGCCATCAGTGTAGATGTACCTTAAGATCAAGACCTCACCGTGCTAGGTGCTGTACGTACACACAGAGAGAGACCCTGCCCTGAAGAGCACACAATCCGAAGAGAGAAGACATACCAAGGAGGTATTATTATCCCCATTTTATGTAGAGATCACAAGTAACATTTTCAAAAGTGCCTAAATCCCACTGGAAGCCCTGGGGACTTATGCTCCTAAACCACTTTGGCGCTATTGAAAATATGGCCCTAAGTGACTCACGCAGGGTCACACTGGAGAGCTGTGGCAGGGCTGGGAATTGAGCCCTCTCCCACATCCCACTCCGGTTCCCAGCTCTGCCTCTGACTTACCCTGTGACCGTGGACTGGGGCTTTAGGGTCCCCCCACCCCCGCCCTCACCTTCCCCCAATGAATAGGTCATTAAATGAGAACAATAGCAAGAACACCCGGGATGAGATTTTGATGACTTCTGAGATCCCCCCTGCATCCA
>NW_020703685.1:0-2005 GCF_002925995.2 Terrapene triunguis | reverse complement strand
CACCCGGGATGAGATTTTGATGACTTCTGAGATCCCCCCTGCATCCAGGCCAGGCTTCTACCCGAGGGCACTTTGTCCGCTCTGGTTTTAAATGGGCTAGGGGACGGAGAGGCCATGCTTTGATAGAACAGTAGCGAGAGGGGACAGTGGCTTTAGAGGATACAAGTCCAGGGCCGGGTCAGATCCGGAGCAGGATACGGATGCCACAGCCCGTGGAAGGGACATGAAAACTCAAAGGAAAAGAAAGGTGGATCCTGGACCTGAGCCAATAGACAAGCTGTAGGGCGGAAGCCTATAGATCTAGGGAGCCAATTAAAACAGGGAGGCTTTCAATGGGATGTAATTGAAATATATAAACTTGGGGACGGTGGAGATCTGACGACATCAGCCAAAGTTACCGTCTGCAGGCTCAGCCAGATAAGAGGTGGAAGAGGGCGTCCGTAGCAAGGGAACACACTATTCCACAGGTCACACACGCAGCAGCTTCTGCCAGCCAGGGCTGCTCCAGCCTCAGTCATGCTGGCAAACTCGCTCCCCCACCGCTGCTTCTCCTGATCCCCAACAAAGCCATCCTGGCTACCTAGAAGAACCCCCCAGCCCCACTCCTCTGCCCTCTCCAGGACGGGCAACTCATGAACAAATGTAGCAGCTGTTTGTGTGTGGTTATGAACACAGGAGACATCACACCACACCTGCTGCTGGGCTGACTGCTGAAGCTCTGAGCTAGGGCACCAGGCGAAGGGGAGCTGGATTATTTTCACAGCGGCCTCTTGCATGGGCTCTCCTCCCAGCTCAGGGGTCCCCTGTCACGATGCCAATCCAGCTCCCACCCCAGGGAAAGTAGGAGAAAGAGCTGCAGACCCCGTTAGACTGGCTCAGGCCTGGTTTACATCTCAAACTTCGCTCCACCCAGCTACGTCGCTCAGGGCTGCAGAACATTCCTGCCGTTAAGTCCCAGTGTAGACACCACCAGGTGGATGGAAGAATGTCAGCCGCGCACCGCCCCTCGAACGGGGGGACAGAAAACCCCTCTGTCGCTGCAACAAGTGTCTGCGTTCCCATGGTGTAGCTGCCCTGGGGTCAGTTCAGCCCCTAACGTAGGCTGCAGCAGGGGCTCTGCCCCGGATACATCTCTAGGGCTGGCGGCTCCTGCAGGGGCATAGAGCCAGCTCTGCAAAGGTGGGGAGGACCCTAACACCAGGAATAGGCCCCCCAACTTAGGAGTCAATTCCCTCCAGAGAAGACAGGCGGCCACGTGACATGGCTGGATCATATCCTAGGCTTGGGAGGATGGTCCACTGGTTAGCCTGGGACTTGGGTTCGGTTCCCTGCCCTGGCACAGTTTCCCTGTGGGCCCTTGTGCAAGTCACTTAGTATCTCAGTGCCTCAGCCGCTGAGCTGTACAATGGGGATAACCCCACAGGGGCATTATAGGGATAAATATATTCGAGGCGCTGAGCTCCTGAGGCAACAGGGGGCAGAAGCACCATGACAACTAGGCTAGGGGATTTTCGGGGGGAGCTTTGTTCTTCTTGCTGGGTGCTCTAAGGACCCCTAGAATAAAACCACAAGGGGGAAACTTTAAGTGACCAAGACTCCGCCACAACCCCGCTGCGGCTCCCGCCCTCCAGCTTCGATGGTGCACATCTACCAGCATCACTACCGTGACGTTTGAGAACAGGAAAGGAACCGTAACGGAGCCTACGAATTCCCCTTGGAATCAGGGCGTTAAGGGCCATGGGAGAGTCAAACAGGGTATTCATCACAGCCTCTTTTACAGTTTCTCTGCTAGCCCAGTGACCTCCCCAGCCCCCTGCCGGGGCGTTGGGCTCAGGACTGACTGAGGAGCGAATGGATGGCCCCGCGGTCGGGATGAGAGCCTGGCACTTGGCCCTGCATTCAGCTCCCCGCTCTGCCGCAGACGTCCTGCGTCGCCTTGGGCAAGTCCCCGAGCGTACGTCTCTGCTGCGGCTCAGCGAGGCCTAGCCACACTAGCTTTAACCCA
>NW_020703684.1:0-2082 GCF_002925995.2 Terrapene triunguis | reverse complement strand
CAGAATCTTTCAGGTGTCTGGCATTTGCATTAGAAGTCTGACCATGAAGTTTTAGCAAGTCAGCCTACACCTTAGAAATAAGTAGTTTGTGCTTCATTAAAAAAAGTTTGTCCAGCTTCAATCTAATTATTTTGGGACAGTGAAATTTCCAAGGCAGAAATTGAAGACATTTTTCCCATGCTCCCAGCTGTGATCATTTGCTGAAGTCATGATCTGACACTGAACCCCAAATCTGAGATTTGGATTCCTAGGTATCAAAGAATTTATTAACCATTTTTATCCCATAGGTTTTATGGCAGGATTATGTCTCCAAATCTGGCAATTTTATAGCTAACATTTCAGTCTTAGTGTAATTTACTTTAAAGGCAGATACTTTCCTAAACGATAGATTTCTTTAGTTCTTTTAGGGAAATGTTTAATTAGATAAATATTACATGATCACCATGTAAAGCTATTTAATAATTAATTCGTTCAAGTTTTCATTCTGCAATTTATTATTCCCTATTCTCTGCACAAACTCCTCCAGAGAGAACATGAAGGAGTGAAGGAGACAGTAGACATCAAAGCAGATAAAAATCAGGATTTTTATAAATAAAGTAACTTAAAAATCATATTTCAATTTTTTACTTACATGTTTACTTTCTTCCCATTTTAGAGTCTTAAATTGCTAAAGTGGCCATTTATATCTAACTTCCTAATCATTAAAAAAATTATGTAAAATCTGAAATTCTACTAAAGTTTCAGGCTTAAAATGCTCCTATTTGCTGAAAAAGAAAAGTCTAGAGCAGTGGTTCCCAAGCTTGTTCCACCGCTTGTGCAGGGAAAGCCCCTGGTGGGCCGGGGCGGTTTGTTTACCTGCCGTGTCCGCAGGTTCGGCCGATTGCAGCTCCGAGTGGCCGTTCACTGCTCCAGGCCAACGGGAGTTGCTGGAAGCGGCGGCCAGTACGTCCCTTAGCCCGCACCGCTTCCAGCGGCTCCCACTGGCCTGGAGCAGCAAACCACGGCCACTGGGAGCCACGATCCGCCGAACCTGTGGACACGGCAGGTAAACAAACCACCCCGGCCCGCCAGGGGCTTTCCCTGCACAAGCGGTGGAACAAGTTTGGGAACCACTGGTCTAGAGCCTCTTTAACATACTCACTGTAAACATCAAACTCAAAATTGATATGCAAAAAGCCAATTCTCTATTTGGAATCAGCATCACCTTTCCATACACTGAACTTCCACAAGTCAATGACCTGATCCTGGTCTCACTGAAGTCAATGGCAAAACTCGCACCTATGACACTGGTGCAGGATTTAGTCATGTAGGCTCCCAAAGGGGCGAGATTTAAAACAAAACCTGGCCTGTGTATTAAAAAGTTAACAATAACTTTGTTAATGTATCAAAAGTCTAAATAACTTCTCACTGTTAACACTACAGCAATTTTATGCCATTAATAGAAAAGTTAATAAAAATAAAATTTTAGTCCCAGATTCTAAAAGCAATTAAGACTATATTTAATTATAAGCAAGAGTAGTCCTGTTGAAGTCAGAATTACGGCTTTAATTTTCAATATTTTAGTAGTAGCATTTAGTTCCCTCCTGCTATCGCCAGGATTTATAATATAGTTCATTATAAATTTTTATCTAAAGTTGCAATAGCAGAAAAATTAAGGTTCATTTTACAAATCCTCAATCTGATTTAAACAGCTACACTCCAGACAGTTTCTCTATTTCCTGGATATAATTACACAAGGAGAGCCAACTCAGTTGAATCAGTGCTGCTTTTCAGCTGGTATAAAGAGCAGTCATCCACATTTCGTTATATGGGTGTGTAGTGAGCCGGTGTGCCTCCCCTCCGTCCCGCATAGGGCCGAACTTCCCCTAACCCCAACGTGGGCGGAGCCACTGGGTCCGGCGCCCGCCCCTCCGAGGTCACGGCCCCGACACGGAAGTATAAAAGCCCGCCGGCAGAGCTCAGTGGAGCCCAGGCCGGCAGAGAGAGCAGACGTCCCGGGCCGAGCTCCCGCTTGGGAGACAGCCGCAGGCCGCGAGCCGCCAGGTACCCCGAGGAGGACCGGCCAAGCCTGCCCCGGGCCGG
>NW_020703683.1:0-2060 GCF_002925995.2 Terrapene triunguis | reverse complement strand
CAGAATCTTTCAGGTGTCTGGCATTTGCATTAGAAGTCTGACCATGATGTTTTAGCAAGTCAGCCTACACCTTAGAAATAAGTAGTTTGTGCTTCATTAAAAAAAGTTTGTCCAGCTTCAATCTAATTATTTTGGGACAGTGAAATTTCCAAGGCAGAAATTGAAGACATTTTTCCCATGCTCCCAGCTGTGATCATTTGCTGAAGTCATGATCTGACACTGAACCCCAAATTTGAGATTTGGATTCCTAGGTATCAAAGAATTTATTAACCATTTTTATCCCATAGGTTTTATGGCAGGATTATGTCTCCAAATCTGGCAATTTTATAGCTAACATTTCAGTCTTAGTGTAATTTACTTTAAAGGCAGATACTTTCCTAAACGATAGATTTCTTTAGTTCTTTTAGGGAAATGTTTAATTAGATAAATATTACATGATCACCATGTAAAGCTATTTAATAATTAATTCCTTCAAGTTATTATTCCCTATTCTCTGCACAAACTCCTCCAGAGAGAACATGAAGGAGTGAAGGAGACAGTAGACATCAAAGCAGATAAAAATCAGGATTTTTATAAATAAAGTAACTTAAAAATCATATTTCAATTTTTTACTTACATGTTTACTTTCTTCCCATTTTAGAGTCTTAAATTGCTAAAGTGGCCATTTATATCTAACTTCCGAATCATTAAAAAAATTATGTAAAATCTGAAATTCTACTAAAGTTTCAGGCTTAAAATGCTCCTATTTGCTGAAAAAGAAAAGTCTAGAGCAGTGGTTCCCAAACTAGTTCCACCGCTTGTGCAGGGAAAGCCCCTGGTGGGCCGGGGCGGTTTGTTTACCTGCCGTGTCCGCAGGTTCAGCCGACTGCAGCTCCGAGTGGCCGTTCACTGCTCCAGGCCAATGGGAGTTGCTGGAAGCGGCGGCCAGTACGTCCCTTAGCCCGCACCACTTCCAGCGGCTCCCACTGGCCTGGAGCAGCAAACCACGGCCACTGGGAGCCACGATCTGCCGAACCTGTGGACACGGCAGGTAAACAAACCACCCTGGCCCGCCAGGGGCTTTCCCTGCACAAGCGGTGGAACAAGTTTGGGAACCACTGGTCTAGAGCCTCTTTAACATACTCACAGTAAACATCAAACTCAAAATTGATATGCAAAAAGCCAATTCTCTATTTGGAATCGGCATCACCTTTCCATACACTGAACTTCCACAAGTCAATGACCTGATCCTGGTCTCACTGAAGTCAATGGCAAAACTTGCACCTATGACACTGGTGCAAGATTTAGTCATGTAGGCTCCCAAGGGGGCGAGATTTAAAACAAAACCTGGCCTGTGTATTAAAAAGTTAACAATAACTTTGTTAATGTATCAAAAGTCTAAATAACTTTTCACTGTTAACACCACAGCAATTTTATGCCATTAATAGAAAAGTTAATAAAAATAAAATTTTAGTCCCAGATTCTAAAAGCAATTAAGACTATATTTAATTATAAGCAAGAGTAGTCCTGTTGAAGCCAGAATTACGGCTTTAATTTTCAATATTTTAGTAGTAGCATTTAGTTCCCTCCTGCTATCGCCAGGATTTATAATATAGTTCATTATAAATTTTTATCTAAAGTTGCAATAGCAGAAAAATTAAGATTCATTTTACAAATCCTCAATCTGATTTAAACAGCTACACTCAAGACAGTTTCTCTATTTCCTGGATATAATTACACAAGGAGAGCCAACTCAGTTGAATCAGTGCTGCTTTTCAGCTGGTATAAAGAGCAGTCATCCACATTTCGTTATATGGGTGTGTAGTGAGCCGGTGTGCCTCCCCTCCGTCCCGCATAGGGCCGAACTTCCCCTAACCCCAACGTGGGCGGAGCCACCGGGTCCAGCGCCCGCCCCTCCGAGGTCACGGCCCCGACCCAGAAGTATAAAAGCCAGCCGGCAGAGCTCAGTGGAGCCCAGGCCGGCAGAGAGAGCAGACCTCCCGGGCCGAGCTCCCGCTTGGGAGACAGCCGCAGGCCGCCAGGTACCCCGAGGAGGACCGGCCAAGCCTGCCCCGGGCCGG
>NW_020703682.1:0-4679 GCF_002925995.2 Terrapene triunguis | reverse complement strand
GTCTCTGTACACAGAGAGCTGTTACCCTTCCCTTCATAGTTATGACACGCCCCCCCAAATCACAGATAGTGTTGGACGTTTGGTTCCACACTGGCTGTGATTTCTTCCTGGAGTTCTAGGAGAAAACAGAGTTAATAAGACACATGTACCTTTAGACATACTACTGATTATATAAAAACTAACAATATGTTTCATTCCAAGAACAATTGTTAACCAGTTAACTCTGGGAAACTTTCCCGGGAGAGTGCATCAGCCACTTTGTTAGAAGCTCCCGAAATGTGTTGTATTTCAAAATCAAAATCTTGGAGAGCTAAACTCCATCGAAGAAGTTTTTTGTTATTTCCCTTGGCGGTATGAAGCCACTGTAGCGCAGCATGGTCTGTTTGTAGTTGAAAACGCCGTCCCCAAACATATGGGCGTAGCTTTTCCAGCGCGTACACAATGGCGTAGCATTCCTTTTCGCTGATTGACCAGTGACTTTCCCTCTCAGACAGTTTTTTGCTGAGAAACACGACAGGATGGAATTCTTGATCCGGTCCTTCCTGCATTAAAACTGCTCCCACGCCTCTCTCGGAAGCATCTGTGGTTACTAGGAACGGTTTGTCAAAGTCTGGGGCCCTTAGCACAGGGTCAGACATGAGTGTTGCCTTAAGCTGGTTAAAGGCCTTTTGACACTCATCAGTCCACTGAACTGCATTTGGCTGTTTCTTTCTGGTTAGGTCTGTCAGCGGGGCGGCGATTTGGCTGTAGTGTGGTACAAATCGCCTATAATATCCGGCCAAGCCTAAGAAGGATTGGACCTGTTTCTTTGACTTTGGAACCGGCCACTTTTGGATAGCATCCACTTTGGCCTGTAGGGGATTTATAGTTCCTTGACCCACCTGGTGCCCCAGGTACGTCACTCTGTTTTGGCCTATTTGACACTTTTTAGCCTTAACAGTTAGTCCTGCCTGTCGGATGCGCTCGAAGACTTTTCCCAGGTGCTCCAGGTGTTCTGTCCATGAATCAGAAAAAATGGCCACATCATCGAGGTAGGCAACTGCAGATTCTCCCAATCCCGCTAAGAGACCATCTACAAGTCTTTGGAAGGTGGCGGGTGCATTTCGCAACCCGAAAGGGAGTACATTGAATTCATACACCCCTGCCTGGGTGACGAAGGCGGACCTTTCCTTAGCGGGTTCATCTAGTGGTACTTGCCAGTACCCTTTGGTTAAGTCTAAAGTAGAGATGAATTGGGCATGTCCCAATTTTTCCAATAGCTCATCTGTGCGTGGCATTGGATAGTTGTCAGGACGAGTTACAGCATTTAGCTTACGGTAGTCCACGCAAAAGCGTATTTCCCCATCTGGTTTGGGAACTAGAACCACTGGAGATGCCCATGCACTGTTAGAGGGGCGGATTATACCCATCTGTAGCATGTCCTGGATCTCCCTTTGTATAGCCGCTTGGGCATGAGGTGACTCCCGGTAGGGTGGGGTTCTAATTGGGTGAGCATTACCTGTGTCAATGGAGTGGTATGCCCGTTCGGTCCGTCCTGGAGTGGCTGAGAAAATCGGTGCAAAGCTTGTGCACAGCTCCTTGATCTGCTGTCGCTGCAGACGTCCCAGGGTCGTGGAGAGGTTCACCTCTTCCACGCCACCATTCCTTGTTCCTTCGTAGTAGACACCTGCAGGCCACTCCGCGTCATCTGTTTCCTGGGCTGTAAACTGGCAAACGTTTAATCCTCTGGAATAAAAGGGCTTAAGAGAATTAACATGGTATACCTTAGGCTTTATGTTGGAGGTGGGGGAGGCTATGAGATAGTTAACAGCTCCTAGGCGCTCCTGGACCGTGAATGGTCCTTCCCACGACGCTTCCATTTTATGGGCCTGGAGCGCCTTTAAGACCATGACTTGGTCTCCTACTTTGAAGGACCGTTCTCTGGAATGTTTATCATACCAGGCCTTTTGCTCTTCCTGAGCATCCTTTAGGCTTTCTTTAGCAAGGGCTAAAGAGTGTCGGAGGGTGTTTTGTAGGTTGCTTACAAAGTCTAGAATGTTAGTTCCTGGAGAAGGCGTAAACCCCTCCCATTGCTGCTTCACCAACTGTAATGGCCCCTTAACCTCGCGGCCATACACAAGTTCAAATGGTGAAAACCCTAAACTGGGATGTGGTACAGCCCTGTAGGCAAAAAGCAACTGCTGCAACACTAGGTCCCAATCATTGGAGTGTTCATTTATGAATTTACGTATCATGGCCCCCAAAGTTCCATTAAACCTCTCCACCAGACCATTGGTTTGATGGTGATGAGGGGTGGCAACCAAGTGATTCACCCCATGAGCTTCCCACAGGGTTTTCATGTTCCCTGCCAGGAAATTAGTTCCCGAATCTGTAAGGATGTCGGAGGGCCAACCTACCCTGGCAAAAATGTCTGCTAATGCCTGGCACACACTTTTAGCCTTGGTGTTGCTTAAGGGTACAGCTTCCGGCCATCGGGTAGCAAAATCCATGAAAGTCAGTACGTACTGCTTTCCTCTGGGTGTCTTCTTTGGGAAAGGACCCAGAATATCCACAGCTACTCGCTGAAATGGGACCTCAATTATGGGTAGTGGCTGGAGAGGGGCTTTAACCTGGTCTTGGGGCTTTCCCACTCGTTGGCACACCTCACAAGACCGGACATAATTAGCAACGTCCTTGCCCATTCCCTCCCAGTGGAAGGACTTCCCCAACCGGTCTTTGGTTCTGTTCACCCCAGAATGGCCACTGGGATGATCATGGGCTAAGCTCAAGAGCTTTACCCGATACTTAGTGGGAACCACCAACTGTCTTTGAGGATGCCAGTCTTCCTGGTGCCCACCAGAAAGAGTTTCCTTGTATAAAAGTCCTTGTTCTACAACAAACCGGGATCGGTTAGAAGAGCTGAGAGGCGGTGGGGTGCTCCGTGCCACCGCCCAAGCTTTCTGAAGGCTGTCATCTGCTTCCTGCTCGGCCTGGAACTGTTCCCTTGATGCTGGAGACATCAGTTCCTCCTTGGACTGTGGACTGGGGCTTGGTCCCTCTGGAAGCGATGCAGGTGCTGGGGCTGTTTCCACTGACCGTGAACCGCTGTCCGCTGGTGCACTATGTGGTATCTCAGGCTCTGGCTGAGCCTCTTGGGTAGGGTTATCTGCTGCTTCCGCCAGTTCAGGCTCGCTGGTGCCCTCTGGCATTGGAGTTGTAGACGGGTTTGCAAGCACTGGACTCCGTGCCGGCAATGGTTCTGGTGCTGGTTGCGTTGCCAGTTCCGGTTCCGGGACTGGCTTTGGCTGGGTCTCTGGGATTGGATCCACTACGGCTGTTGCAGTCGTTGGCAGGGGATCCGGTTCCACCACCTGTGTTTGGGTCTCCGGTAACACAGACGGGGCCCTGGTGGACGGCTCAGGAACAGGGATGGGGGTGAAAGCTTGCTTAGCCTGGCTGCGGGTGACTATTCCCACCCTCTTGGCTAGCTTCACATGGTTGGCCAAGTCTTCCCCCAGCAGCATGGGGATGGGATAATTGTCATAGACTGCAAAAGTCCACATTCCTGCCCAGCCCTTGTACTGGACATGCAACTGGGCTGTAGGCAAGGTTACAGACTGTGACACGAAGGGTTGAATTGTCACTGTAGCCTCCGGGTTGATGAGTTTGGGGTCCACTAGGGATTGGTGGATAGTTGACACTTGTGCCCCAGTGTCCCTCCAAGCGATAACCTTCTTTCCGCCCACTCTCAAGGTTTCCCTTCGCTCCGAGGGTATGAGAGAGGCATCTAGGTCTGGGGATCTTTGGTGTGATTGGGGTGTAATGAACTGTAGTCGGTTGGGATTCTTGGGGCAGTGAGCCTTTATATGCCCCAGTTCATTACATTTAAAACATCGCCCTGCTAAGGTATCACCGGGGCGATGTTGGTTGGTGGAGACTGGTGGGGTGGGGTGAGAAGGCGTCTGGGGTTTCCCTTGGGATGTGGGTGGGGCCTTGGGTTGTCCCCGGTGGTAAGGTTTTGTTTCGGCTTGCCCCTTCTGATATTCGCTCCAACTGCTACTAGCTTTTTTCTTTTCTGTCACCTCCACCCATTTGGCTCCAATCTCCCCCGCCTCGGTTACAGTTTTGGGCTTCCCATCTAGGATGTACCTTTCTATTTCCTCAGGAACACCCTCTAAAAACTGCTCCATTTGCAATAGGAAGGGCAACTCTTCCGTAGATTTAACATTTGCTCCTGATATCCAGGCATCCCAATTTTTTTGAATGTGGTAGGCATGCCGGGTAAATGACACATCTGGTTTCCATCTTAGGGCTCTGAACCGCCGACGGGCATGCTCAGGTGTTAGCCCCATTCTGATTCTGGCCTTGTTTTTAAAAAGTTCATAACTGTTCATGTGTTCCTTAGGCATTTCAGCCGCCACCTCTGCTAAGGGTCCACTGAGCTGCGGTCTCAGCTCTACCATGTACTGGGTTAGAGGGATGTTGTATCCAAGGCAGGCCCTTTCAAAATTTTCTAAGAAGGCCTCAGTATCATCGCCTGCCTTGTAGGTGGGGAATTTCCTGGGATGGGAAGTGGTACCTGGAGAGGAGTTGTTAGGATGGTCTGCTGCATCCTGCCTAGTCCTTGCTGCTTCCAGTTCCATCTCTCTCTTGTGGGCCTCCTGTTTGGCTTTTTCTTCTCTTTCATGGGCCTCCTGTTT
>NW_020703681.1:0-6823 GCF_002925995.2 Terrapene triunguis | reverse complement strand
CCCCCCCCCTTTTACTCTGGGGCTGCACTGACCAGGGGCAGAGACTTTGGGGGTTGTTGAACTTTTGGGACTTTGGGTGGTTGCTGGACCCCAGAGACTTTGGGGATGTTGGACTTTGGGGACTCTGGGTGATTTTTGGGTTGCTGGATTCAAGAACCAAAGGGAAAGGACACAGCCCAATTTGCTGGGGTGGGTTTTGCTCATGGTTTGTGTTATGAATCCTGTTTGTGGTGTTTTTCCAATTTTATGCTGATGTCGTTTACCTCATGTCATTAAACATTTTCTGCTACACTCAGACTCCGTGCTTGCGAGAGGGGAAGTATTGCCTCTTAGAGGTACCCAGGGGGGTGGTATGTAATTGTCCCAGGTCACTGGGTGGGGGCTCGAGCCGGTTTTGCATTGTGTTATTGAAACGGAACCCCTAGATACAGAACCCGGCCCTTGTTGCTGCCAATTTAGATGGGCAGAAGGGTTACATTTTTGGGGGCTCGTCCGGGATTCCCTGGGTCAGTACCCCTCGCAAGCACCTGTTGAGTGTTCCACTGCATTGGGAAACAATTGTGGTTATATTTTGAGGAAATTACTGTTTGTGTAATGGCTAATATGTCAGGTTTGTTGGGCCCCGGCCCTGCAGCCTCTAGCTCAGGGGCCGCAGCCTCAGCCAATGATTGGGCAAAAGCACTGGGGCAAATATTGGAAAAGGTTGTGCTGTCCCAGGCTATGTTAAACTCTTGTCGTGAGTTAAGATTATTTGCTGGGGCAGAGGAGTTCGAACCCTGGTTGGAGCATACCACTGAAATGCTGCAGGAGTGGGCCGTACCTGAAGCAGAAAAGCGAAGATGTCTAATAGAGAGCCTTAGTGGCCCAGCATTAGATGTGATTCGCACCCTGAAGCTCATTGACCCTGGGGTCAGTGTGAAGGACTGCCTAGAGGCCCTTGATCATACCTTTGGGAGCGTAGAGGGCCCTGAAGACAGTTACTGTAAGTTCCTTAATTCCCGACAGCAAATTGGCGAGAAGATTTCAGCCTATATACAGAGGCTGGAGAGACTGCTTCAGAGAGCTGTCATGAGGGGAGCAGTGACTGCTGAACAGATGGATCGGACCAGACTGGCTCAAATTGTAAGAGGAGCTCAGTATCAGAACCCGATTCTACTCCATCTCCGGCTAAGAGAACGACGGGAACATCCCCCAAGTTATTCCCAGCTGATAAAGGAGGTCAGAGAAGAGGAAGAAAGGCAGGCTGCCAGTGAGTTTTGGGAAGCCCAAACATTGGGGCCAGCCGGCACAACACCACTGCAAACGGCCAGTGTACTGATGGTGAGCACCACAGAGGAACTTGCCCAACAAATGCAGGTCCTGACAGAACGGATAGCTGAACTGCAAAGCACCATTGACCGAGCTAAGACTTCCAGGAATAAGGCGCCTCTGACTGTGGCGATGGAGAAGTCAGCATTTAGAGCCACCATCCCACCTGGGCGAAGGGGGAAAGGACAATTCTTCTGCTACCGATGTGGTCAGGACGGACACAGTGCTGGCAAGTGCCATAATGAAGAAAACCCCTCCTTAGTGTATGGAAAGCTGAGGATCAGTTGGGAGAGATCCGGTAGCTGCCAGAGAGTCCGGGGACGGGGACCACCCAGGCCTGCAGGAGTTGAAGATTCCCCCAGAAACGACCGTCCAGCTGGGATCCCCGCAGGACTGATAGGGCCTCGAGCAGAGGTCATGGTGAAGATTGAAGGGGTGGAGTGTAAAGCCGTGCTTGACACTGGATCTCAAGTGACTATTATATTTCAGTCATTCTACCAACAGATGCTTAGGCACCTGCCTATACAGCCACTGACTGGCGTTGGTCTGTGTGGCCTCAGCATGGATGAATACCCCTACCAAGGGTATGTCATAGTGCACCTGGAATTCCCAGAGGAGGTTGCTGGGGTAAGAGAAGAGGTGGACACAGCTGCATTAATATGCCCTGACCCTAAAGGGACCTCTGACGTGTCTGTTCTGATAGGGACCAACTCCAGTCTCTTCAAGGTGCTCGCGGACTACTGCAGACGACAGGCTGGGGACCAGTACCTGAATACCCTGATGATCCATACGCTTTGTGCTGAAGCCTATAGGAAGATTGAGGGTGCTAAAAAGGAGACATCTGAGCTACCGATTGGGGCGCTGAAGTACATGGGCACAACCCCCTTAGTGGTTCCTGCAATGACAGAAAAGGAAGTGATTGTCATGAGTACCTGCCTAAAAGACAGTAAGGGAACATTAGCAATGGTAGAGCAGCCGACCGAGGGAGGGCTCCCAGAAGGAGTGCTGGTTCTCAGTGGAGTCATAACCCTACCTGCTGAAGCCCAGGAAGAGGTGACTATACTGATTGCTAATGAAACACGCCGTGACGTGTTTGTAAAACCAGGGCAGAAGATTGCAGACATCTTTGAGCCTGAAACCATTGTGAGACCCCAGTGTGAAGCTGAAGTTCCAGTGATGGACCCCGCAAAGTTTGACTTTGGGGACTCACCATTGCCTGAGGAGTGGAAGGATCGCCTGCGGAAGAAGCTTTGTAAGAGATCCAAGGTATTCTCACTGCATGAGTGGGACGTGGGATGTGCCAAAGGAGTGGAACACCACATCAGGCTACAAGATCCCCGACCCTTCCGGGAGAGATCTAGGAGGATTGCTCTCTCTGAGATGGAAGACGTACGCCATCATCTTCAAGAGCTGATCGCGAATGGTATCATTACAGAGTCCCGAAGTCCCTACGCCTCTCCCATTGTGGTGGTTCGTAAGAAGAGTGGGAAAATCCGGATGTGTATTGACTACCGCACCCTAAACAGGCGCACTACAGTTGACCAATACACCATGCCTCGAGTACAAGATGCCTTGGACTGTTTGCTGGGTAGCCAGTGGTTCTCTGTGTTGGATCTTCGGAGTGGATACTACCAGATCCCTCTGGGAGAAGAAGATAAGGAGAAGACAGCCTTCATCTGCCCGTTAGGGTTCTACCAGTTCGAACGCATGCCCCAAGGGATTTCTGGGGCACCTGCCACATTTCAACGTCTTATGGAGAAAGTCGTGGGAGACATGAACTTACTGCAAGTGTTAGTTTACTTGGATGACCTGATTGTGTTTGGAAGAACCTTGGAGGAGCATGAAGAAAGACTTCTTAAAGTGCTTGATAGGTTGGAGGCGTATGGTTTGAAGCTTTCAATTGACAAATGCCAGTTCTGCCGAACCTCAGTGAAGTATGTGGGTCACATCGTGTCCCAGGAGGGTGTGAGTACTGATCCTGACAAAATAGAAGCACTCACTACCTGGCCACATCCAAGTAACTACAGAGAACTCAAGACCTTTCTTGGATTTAGTGGCTACTACCGTAGATTTGTGAAGAACTACGCTACGATTGTAAAACCCCTGAATGATCTTACCAGGGGATACCAGTCCAACAAGAACAAATCTAAGACCAAGAATAAGAGGAGGCCTCCAAAGCCTCCTGTGCAGAGACACTATGGCCCCTTCGAACCGTTTGGGCCAAGGTGGGACGAGAGATGTGAGAGGGCTTTTCAGGAAATCATTACTCGCCTAACTCATGCCCCCGTCCTAGTCTTTGCTGATCCGAGCAAACCGTTTATCCTACATACTGATGCCAGTTTGGAGGGTCTGGGAGCAGTACTGTACCAGGAAGTGGAAGGCAAACATAAACCCGTAGCCTTTGCCAGCCGAGGACTGTCTGACAGTGAAACTCGCTATCCCATCCACAAGCTGGAGTTCTTGGCCTTGAAATGGGCCATCACTGAGAAATTTCGAGACTACTTGTATGGTGCTCAGTTCCAGGTGTGGACAGACAACAACCCATTGACTTACGTGTTAACAAGTGCTAAGTTGGATGCTACCGGGCAGAGATGGGTGGCCGCCTTGGCTAGCTATGAGTTCAGCATTCAATACCGATCAGGGAGAAGCAATGTAGATGCAGATGCATTGTCCAGGCGTCCGCAGGCACCTGAAGTGGCTATGATACCCATGGATGGAGTGAGGGCTATTTGCAGTGTGAGTCGCCGAGAGCCAGAGGCCCATGAGAGTCTTCATGGATGTGTTGCTGAAGCTTTGGGCCTGCCCCCTGACTGCGTGCCTTCTGCGTCTGTGAACTATATTGCATTGGACCAATCTCCCTTGCCCGTGCTCAATGCGGCTGACTGGCAAGAAGCCCAGCTGCAAGATATTGACATTCGTGATACACTACTTGCCAAAAGGGAGGGGCGAAGCCCAGCTGCGGTTGTCCCCCCTAACCCGGAGGGTAAACTACTATTGAGAGAATGGACCAAACTAAAACTGATCCAGGGAGTGTTACATCGAATGACCACCGACCCTTTACAAAAGCAACGAGCACAACTAGTGCTGCCAAAAGAGTACAGAGCCCTGGCCATGAGGGCCCTGCATGATGACTTCGGACATTTAGGGATGGAGAGGACCCTGGAACTTCTTCGTAGTAGATTCTATTGGCCCCGGATGGCTGAAGATGTTCGTAGGAAATGTGAGACTTGCGCTCGATGTGTTCAAAGGAAGACTCTGCCCACGAGGGCTGCATATCTCAAGAACATCACCAGCACCAAACCTTTGGAACTGGTATGCATCGATTTCTTGTCTTTAGAAGTAGACAAGAGGAATATTGGGAACATTCTAGTAGTGACTGACCATTATACGCGATATGCGCAGGCATATCCCACGCGTGATCAGAGGGCCACCACTGTCGCTCGAGTACTGTGGGAAAAATATTTTTCAGTTTATGGATTCCCAGCCCGGATACACTCGGATCAGGGGCGGGACTTTGAGAGTCACCTTCTGAAGGAGGTGCTGAGGATAGCGGGAATTAAGAAGTCTAGAACAACGCCTTATCACCCGCAAGGTGATCCTCAGCCAGAGAGGTTCAACCGAACCCTATTAGATATGTTGGGGACTTTGCGACCAGAGCAGAAAGCAACCTGGAGCCAACATGTTGCATATCTGGTGCACGCCTACAACGCCACAAAGAACGATGCTACGGGGGTCACCCCATATCTCTTAATGTTTGGGCGAGAACCAAGATTACCCATAGACCTGTGCTTTGGTGTATCAGAGGATGGAGATAGCTATGAAACTCATCAGCAATATGTATCCCGACTGAGAGAAAAGCTGCGGGATGCTTATCACTTAGCTACATCTGCGGCTCGGAAGAACGCAGACCGCAACAAACATCGATATGATGCTAGGGTACGTCTGCAAGAACTCCAGCCGGGGGACAGAGTCCTGCTGCGAAATTTGGGTATTGCTGGCAAACACAAGATAGCTGACAGATGGAAGGCAATACCTTACTTGGTGATGGAAAAGCTAGGGGACCTGCCGGTCTACAAGATCAAACCTGAAGAAGGTCCAGGGCAGACAAAGACAGTGCATAGAAACCTTTTGCTCCCGGTGGGGGAATTGGTAGGCACCCCGTATGAGATGGGCCACAACAGGGCAACTGGGCAGAATGAAGGTGCTGGACCAAAGCCGCCCTCCAACGTGGACAGCCAGCCCCATGCAGCTAACCTACCCCCATGCAGCACATCCGAGAGTGAGTCTGAGGAGGAAGACACAACCATGGTGTATCCTGGGATGGAGACAAGATTTCAGTCTCGATCAGCTGAATCAAAAGAGAGCTCCTCCTCTTCCGCCCTAAACCCCATGGCAGAAGTATTTAGGCCCATTCCTGACACCCCTGAGCCACTGGTGGGACCCCCATGTGATGACACACCCAGGTTATTGGACAGTGGAGACATACAGGTGGAGGATGTCCTGGGCACCTTGGACCCTCCACTGTTAGAACTAGAAATGCAGGAGCCTATACCAATAGCTGAGGGGCCCTCAAAGGAAACCTCTCCATCCATCGTTCAAGAGGCTGTCCCCCCTACCACGGCAACAGAGATTCTCAATAGACGAGACAGGGTAATAAGGCCAGTAAAACGGTTGACTTATGATGCACCTGGGGTGACTAGTGAGGAACCAATATGTTTAGCACACAGGCTTGTGGAAGCTAAAGTGGGCTATCTGAGGCCCTTTGGAGGGAACCAGTGAGTTGGTATAATAGGGAGTGTGATTTGTCGGGACGACAAATTCTCGGCTGGGGGGAGGATGTAAGCAGAGTCAGGATGAGCTCTACCCTGACATCTGGTGGTGAATTATGGCGAGTGTGGAAAAGAACTCCAGGGGCTGATCTTATTTGCATAGGCACACCCACTCGCCTGGCAGGGAACACAGCAACTGAAAGTGGTTACTTTGGCTGGTGTGGGATCCCCAGTTTCTCTATTATTGGGGCAGGAAGAATAAAGTTTTGTTACCCTGATTCTGTGAATCAAGGCCAGTGGAACTGTTGTATGACAGAAGGACTGAGTGAATCCGTCACCATTACCTAAGTAGCATTTGCTTGTCAAGGGGCATGGGTTACAAAACCCAGTGAATTGAGAGAGGATGGGGACAGGTATTTGTACCTGATGGTATGGGCCCCCTCTGAGGGTCCAAAACACCAATTGCACCACCTCCTCTCTCCACTGTGGAATATCAGAGCTAACTTTGATTCCCTTAAGAGTCTAGTTACAGGCTGCTGAGCTGAATTCACTTTGGGCCAATGGTGCACCAGCACTGGGGCTCCCCTACTATACTATTAGCTGAAATCACAAAAGAGCTGAAATCACAAAAGAGCTGATGTTATTAAGAGCTGAGATCACTGAGGCTATGTTAACTAGTGGGGGAGCCTGAAGCTATATTGCTCAGCAGCTGGTGGAGCAATTTGTGGGGACGACTGGAGGAGCAG
>NW_020703680.1:0-7167 GCF_002925995.2 Terrapene triunguis | reverse complement strand
GTGCCATTGGCCGCCGAAGGCACCTCACCGTCCACCTCTTCGGCACAGGGCGATTCGGTTGCGGTGCCGCCTCCCTCTTCCCAAGAGGACTTTAAAGCAGCCCCCAGGGTATTTACAAAATGTATGGCGGTGGTGGCAGCCCACCTCAGGAGGAAAGGGCTGCAGATCTTCCCCTACCTCGACGACTGGCTGCTCAAGGGCCGGTCTCACGCTCTGGTGCAACAGCAGACGAGCTTCCTGCTAGACACCTGCGGAGCTCTAGGCCTACTGGTAAACGAGGAGAAATCCACGTTAATTCCGGTTCAGTGCATAAGCTTTATAGGGGCGCTGTTAGATTCCTGGGTGGCCATGGCCTCCCTCCCACGGGACAGATTTGAGACGCTCAAAGCTCTCATCGCCTCAGTCATGGACTTTCCAGTAACCACGGCACGGGTGTGCCTCCAAATCCTAGGCCACATGGCAGCTTGCACCTATGTGGTGAGACATGCCAGGCTTTGGATGCGGCCCCTTCAGCTCTGGCTGGCCTCCCGGTATTCCCAGGCCAGGGACGGCCTGGACAAGGTGGTCATGGTGCCACCAACGGTGGTGGCAGACCTCCAATAGTGGTCCCTCCCGAGCAACATGCTTCAGGTTATTCCCTTCCGAGAGCCCCCTCCCTCACTAGATCTAGTGTTGGACGCCTCGGACCTGGGCTGGGGAGCCCACGTGGGGGATTTCAGGACCCAGGGTATGTGGTCCCCAGAGGAACTAACCCTGCACATAAATGTCAGGGAGCTCAGGGCCGTACGCCTGGCGTACGTGGCATTTCGCCAGCACATACAAGGGATGGTGGTCAGAGTCCTCACGGACAACACGACTGCCATGTATTACGTCAACAAGCAGGGGGACACGCGTTCCCGGGCCTTATGCCAGGAAGCCCAGCTCCTGTGGGAGTTTTGTATAGCCCACAATGTACTCCTGCGGACTGTTTACCTGCCCGGCAAGAGCAACACGCTCGCGGACTGCCTGAGCAGGGTATTCTCCCAACATCACGAGTGGTCCCTGCACAAGGAGGTGGCCAGGTGGATCTTCCTACAGTGGGGTGCTCCCCAGGTAGACCTGTTCGCCACCGCCCAGAATCGACAGTGTCCTCGATTCTGCTCCAGAGCAGGAGACGGCGACGGGGCGCTATCGGATGCATTCCTGCTCCCATGGTCGGGGCCCCTGTTGTACGCCTTCCCCTTAATAGACAGGGTCCTACAGAAGTTGAAGTCAGACAGGGCGAGGATTATCCTCATAGCCCCGGATTGTGCCTGTCAGCATTGGTACGGGTCCCTGCTGCAACTCTTAGCAGCCCCTCCTTGCAGGCTGCCGCTACGCCCGGACCTCCTCTCCCAGGACGAAGGTCGTCTCCTCCACCCCAACCTGGCCCCGCTCCACTTGACAGCGTGGCTGCTCCACGGTTGAATGAGGAGGAGGGGAGGTGTTCTGAGGCTGTAAGAAGGGTCCTGCTGGAGAGTAGGAAACCCTCCACGCGACGGACCTACCTGGCTAAGTGGTATCGGTTCTCTATGTGGGCGAGGGATAGAGGTTCCTCTCCCTCTTCCGCGTCTATCCAGCTTGTCCTCGATTACTTCCTGTCCCTTAGGACCCAAGGCCTGGCGCCCTCCTCCATCAGGGTGCACCTGGTGGCCATTTCGGCTTTCCACCCCCCGCTGCAGGGCCTGTCGGTATTCTCGCATCACATGACGGCCCGGTTTCTGAAAGGGTTAGATCGGGCATTCCCTTATGCCAGACCCCCGGTCCCGCTCTGGGACCTGAACCTGGTGCTCTCCCGCCTTACAGGGCCTCCCTTTGAGCCTTTAGCCACGTGCTCGTGGTCCCACCTGTCGTGGAAGGTGGCATTCCTAGTGGCCATCACCTCAACCCGCCGGATCTAGGAGCTCAGGGCCCTGACTTCTGAACTGCCGTATACGGTTTTCCATAAGGACAAGGTTCAGCTCCGCCCTCACCCTGCTTTTGTGCCGAAGGTAGTCTCGGCTTTTCACATGGATCAGGATATTTTCCTTCCGATCCTCTGTCCTAAGTCGCATTCCTCTAATGAGGAATGCCGCCTGCACATGTTAGACGTGCGCAGAGCGCTGGCCTTTTACTTAGACAGAACCAGGCCATTTAGGAAGCCCCCCCCCCCCAGCTTTTTATTGCTTCGGCCGAGCGCATGAGGGGGCGACTGGTGTCCACCCAGCGGATCTCCCGCTGGATCACCTCGTGCATTCACACCTGTTATGACCTGGCAGGGGTTCCCCCGCCTCCTATTGTGAAGGCCCATTCGACGAGAGCCCAGGCCTCGTCAGCGGCCTATGTGGCTCATGTCCCCATTCAGGACATCTGTAGGGCTGCTACGTGGTCCTCTGTCCACACCTTCTCCTCTTACTATGTGATCGTCTCCCAAGCAAGGGATGACGCCGGGTTTGGTAGGGCGGTGCTCTGCCCGCGTAACCCTTAACACTTATCATTTAGAACTCCTACCCACCTCCATCAGGTGTAGCTTGGAGTCACCTATAGTGGAATACACATGAGCAATCACTCGAAGTAGAAAGGACAGTTACCTGTTCCGTAACTGGCGTTCTTCGAGATGTGTTGCTCATCTGTATTCCACGTCCCGCCCTCCTTCCCCTCTGTCGGAGTCGTCTGGCAAGAAGGAACTGAGGGTGGGGGGAGCACGCAGCCCCCTTTATGGCGCGATATGTTGGCGCCACTCCAGAGGTCGCAGCGGTGCTCCCCCTCTACGGATACTGCTAAGGGAAAAACTTCCGGCACCGGTCACGTGGCGAGCATGCACACCTATAGTGGAATACACCTGAGCAATACATCTCGAAGAATGCCAGTTACGGAACAGGTAACTGTCCTTTGCCAGAGATAGACTTGTTCGCTACCTACCAGAACAAGAAATGTCCACCTTATTGCTCCAGAGTGGGGATCTGACGACACTCCAAGGGAGATGCTCTCCTCATCCATTGAAACAAGTGCCTTCTTTAGGCTTTTCCTCCATTCCCTCTATTGCTAAAGGTGCTATTGAAGATAAAAAGGAAAAAGCAAACATTCTGATTGCCCCCACCTGGCCCAGACAGACATGATACCCTTCCCTGTCCAAGCTGGGGTTGTGTCCACCGGTGACCCTACAGATCACTCCCTACCTTCTGTCACAGAATGAGGGTTGCACCCTTCATCCCTATCCACGGTCCTACATCTGAAAGCATGGCTCCTTCATGGTTCCAGCACATAGAGACATCCTGCTCAAGGAGGCACAGGAGGTACTAATGCACAGTAGGAAAGGTGCTACTCATCGCACCTACCTGCAGAAATGGAAGGGATTCCGGATATGGGGCCAATCCAAGGATGTCATCCCTAATTCAGCCACCTTGCTGGTCATCCTGGACTCTCTGTTATCCTTAAAGAAATCGGGTCTCTCTATTAGCTCGCTGAAGGTTCACTTGGCAGCAATTGCAGCCTTCCACCAGCAGGTAGAATGCTACTCAGTCTTCTCTCACCCGATTAAGAAGAGGTTTCTAAAAGGTATAGCAAACCTCTTCCCACAATCCAGGACCTCTACTCTGCAATGGGACCTCAACCTAGTGCTAAAGGGATTGACTAGACCACCATTCGAACCCATGGCCACTTGTTCATTAACTCACCTTTCCATGAAGATGGTGTTCCTCATCGCCATCACTTCAGCCAGATGGATAGGGGAGATAGCAGCTTTGATGGCACATCCCCTGTTTACAGTGTTCTTCCCGGACAAGGTCACACTCAGAAGTTCACTCCCAAAGTAACTTCTGCATTTCACATAAATCAACTCATTCAACTCCCAACAGTCTATCCAAAAACCTCATATGGACAATAGAGAAGCTATCCTGCATACACAGAGCTTTGGTCTCCTACTTACACAGTAGAAAGGTCTTCCGAAAATCTGAGGCTCTTCCTATCAGTTGCAGATAGGTCAAAGAGTGCAGCAATCTCAGCTCAGAGACTATCCAAGAGAGTCTCTGGCTGAATTAAACTCTGCTACCAGTTACGGGAGGTAAAACCCTCATCTTCAGTATGCACGCATTCCACAAGGGTAGTCTCCTCATCAATCGCCTTCTCTAAAGGTATCCCCATATCAGAGGTATGCAGAGCAGCTACATCGTCCTCTTCACATACCTTCGTAGAACACTATGCCATTCTGAGTGATTCGGCTTCAGACGCCCAATTCAAGGCCTCTGTACTATCATTTGTATCAGACTCTGAAGTCCCAGTTTCCAGTGATGGGTACTGCTCAGGAGTCACCTACAGTGGAGTACCATAGGGACACTACTCGAAGAAGAAGAGGAAGTTACTTTGTGCAGTAACGATGGTTCTTCAAGATGTGTGTCCCTATGGGTGCTCCACAATTCTCCCTCCTCCCCTCTACTTCGGAGTTTCCACTGGTTGACTCTGCGGTAGAGAAGGAACTGAGGGAGAAATGCCTCTGCACGCCAGCTAGCCTCGTGGCAGGCAGGGAGCTGTGCAGGCAGGACAGATTGCTATTGGAATTCTCCAATCAACAGCGTGGGGGTGCAAACATACCTACAGTGGTGCACCCATAGGTGCACACATCTCGAAGAACCATCGTTACTGCACAAAGTGAGTAGGGCGACTAGACGCAAGTGTGAAAAATCGGGACGGGGGTGGGGGCTAATAGGAGCCTATATAAGAAAAAGACCCAAAAATCAGGACTGTCCCAATAAAATCGAGACATCTGGTCACCCTAAAGGTGAGTAACTGCTTCTTCTTTGACATATGTTGTGCACATATATGTTCCATGACTCTCCCACCTTCTACTTCAGACATAGGTGCTGGAACTAGGTGTGCTGGGGGTGTTGCCGCCGCACCCCCTGGCTTGAAGTGGTTTCCATTGTATACAGGGTTTACAGTTTGGTTCAATGGCTCTCAGCACCCCCACTATAAAAATTGTTCTGATACCCCTGACTTTGGACACTACATACAGCAGTGTGAAGGAACGGAGAGGGAGGTGGTGTCATCTGGGAACCTGAGCAGCACGGAGGCCCATGCACCACCTAGTGCTACTGCTGGCAAAAGTCTCCAGCTCGAGTGCATTGGGACATGTCCATCTGCAGTGGAATGTATATGTGCACAACACATCTTAAAGAATTACAGGTACTGCATAGGTAAGTAGCCACTTTTTCACAGGAAGGTGGGTGTTAAACTATTCCTGCACTAGCTTGCTGCATTCTGTGTCTCTGTGCACCCTGGTGTGATGCACAATAACAGTTCATTAATTTGCTTTGATCTAGTCCTTTTTCAAAGAGAACTAGATTTAATGAGCATCAGCAAGGTCCACACAAACAGTGAGCATGTGGCAGACTAGCATGGGGTAGATTCACACCCCAGTTTGCCATAAACTAAATGTTCTTGTAGACTGGTCCCTACATCAACGCTATTGCTTTTATCAACCAAACTTTAATCTCATGAAAAAAAGAGAGAGTGTCAAATTAACAATCTATTTTCCATAAACCTGTGTTGATTGGCATTAACTTTATTACCCTCCTTTAGTTCTTTATTAATCAAGTTTCCTATCAGCCATTCTGTTATTTTGCCTAAGACTGATGGCAGACTGACAGGCCTATAATTACCCAGGTAATCCCTTTTATGCTTTTTAAATATTGGCACAAGATTAGCTTTCTTCCAGTCCTCTGAAACTTCCCCAGTGTGCCAAGAAGCTCCTCAGACAGCTCTTTTAAAACTCTTGAATGCAAGTTATCCAGATCTGCTGAATTAAAAATGTCTAACTATAATAGCTTGCTGGTGTTTAACATCCTCCTTAGTTATGTTGGAATTGGAAGTATTTCATCATCATCATATATGACTACATTATCTGGCGTTTTCCTAAATATAGAATAGAAATATTTATTCAACAGTTCTGCCTTTTCTGCTTTATTATTGATAGTTCTACCATTTCTGTCTAGTAATGGACTAATCCCATTGTGAAAGAGAAGACCTGTCCACCTCCTTGAGGGCTCTAGGCAAGTGTATAGGCAGGGAGAGAATGTGCTCAGAATGGTCTTTGTATGCTAACTGCTCAGACTTTGCCTTCTCTTTGACTGCAGGACAACAAGGTTAATGGTGTAACCTGCTGTACTCGGATGCTAGGCTGCACGTACTTGCATCCTTGGATCCTGCCCAAGCCTCACGTCTACTCCATTCCTCTGACTGTGCAGGATGAGATGCTCCTACTGGGGAACAAAGCCCTCTGGGAACACCTCTCTTATACAGAGGCTGTCATGGCTGTACGCCACCTGCATGACCCACTGGCTGCTGCAAAGAAGATCTGCACTTTAGCCCAAAGCTATGGCTGCCAAGACAATGTGGGAGCAATGGTGGTGTGTTTGAACATTGGTGAGGACAGCTGCACATGTGAGATGCACGGCCTCACCTTGACGGGCCCTGGGGGGGTTATTTCCACTGCCAAACCAGCAACACCTTCCTCAAGTAGCGGAATTGCCTCAGAGTTCAGCAGTGAGCTGTCAGCCTCAGAAGTTAGCAGTGAGGTGGGATCCACTGCGTCCGATGAACACAGTGGTGCTGGTCTGGATGCAGGGTTGGTGCCTCGACCCGAGCGACGCTGCAGCCTCCATCCTGTGCCCCCCTCCAGCATCTTTCAGCGCCAACCTTCCTGTGCCACATTCTCTAGTAATCAGTCTGACAATGGGCTGGACAGTGATGATGAGCAGCCTGTGGAGGGTGTGATGACGAATGGCAGCAAAGTGGAGGTGGAAGTGGACATCCACTGCTGTAAAGGAAAAAGCCTGGAGCCTGTGCCTCCTGGTGCTGAGGAGGGATCTCCTGCTGCAGGCTCAGAGGATGACTCTGGGGGGCTCTTCTTCAGGATTCGGAGACAGAACAGCATGAACAGCAACATCCTCCTGGCAGGAACCAAGGAGAGGTGCGAGTTGCAGAAGTCTCCTTCCACATGCTGTCTCTATGGGAAGAAGCTTTCCAATGGCTCCATAGTGCCTCTGGAGGAGAGCCTCAACCTTATTGAGGTAGCCACAGAGGTGCCGAAGAAGAAAACAGGTTATTTTGCTGCTCCTACCCAGCTGGAGCCAGAGGATCGATTTGTTGTGCCCCCTGACCTGGAAGAGGAAG
>NW_020703679.1:0-1350 GCF_002925995.2 Terrapene triunguis | reverse complement strand
TTTTTGCCGACAGAGAAAAATTTTTGCCGAGTCCGAATAATTTTTGCAAGTCGGAAAAATTTTCCAAGTCCCTGGTTTGGCCATCAGGTCAACCCGGAGGAAGCGGGCAGAAAATTTTCTGCCAAGTACAAAACATATTGCCGAGTTCTAAAAATTTTTGCCGAGCCCCAAATATTTTCCAAGTCCCTGCTCGGCCACCAGGTCAACCCGGAGGAAGCGGGCTGAAAATTTTTTGCCAAGTCCAAAACATTAGTGCCGAGTCCTAAAAATTTTTGCCGAGCACGAAATATTTTCCAAGTCCCCGTTCGGCCATCAGGTCAACCCGGAGGAAGCGGGCTGAAAATTTTTTGCCAAGTTCAAAACATTTTGCCGAGTCCTAAAATTGTTTGCCAAACCCTAAATATATTCCAAGTCTCCGCTCGGCCACCAGGTCAACCCGGAGGAAGAGGGCTGAAAATTTTTTGCCAAGTCCAAAATATTTCTGCCGAGTCCTAAAAATTTTTGCTCCGTCCCAAATATTTTCCAAGTCCCCGCTCGGCCACCAGGTAAAACCGGAGGAGGCGGGCTGAAAATTTTTGCCAACAGAGAAAAATTTTTGCAGAGTCCGAATAATTTTTGCAGAGGCCCAAATATTTTCCAAGTCCCCGCTCGGCCATCAGATAAACCCGGAGGAAGCGGGCTGAAAATTTTTGCCGACAGAGAAAAATTTTTGCCGAGTCCCAATAATTTTTGCCAAGTTGGAAAAATTTTCCAAATCCCCGCTCGGTCACCAGGTCAACCCAAAGGAAGCGGGCTGAAAATTTTTGCCAAGTCCAAAACATTTGTGATGAGTCCTAAAAATTTTTGCTGAGCACCAAATATTTCTGCCGAGTCTGAAAAATTTTTGCCGAGCCCCAAATATTTTCCAAGTCCCCGTTCGGCCGTCAGGTCAACCCGGAGGAAGCGGGCAGAAATTTTTTTGCCAAGTCGAAAACATTTGTGCCGAGTTCTAAAAATTTTTGCAGAGCCCCAAATATTTTCCAAGCCCCTGCTCGGCCACCAGGTCAACCCGGAGGAAGCGGGCTGAAAAATTATTGCCGACAGAGAAAAATTTTTGCCGAGTCCCAATAATTTTTGCCAAGTTGGAAAAATTTTCCAAGTCCCCGCTCGGCCACCAGGTCAACCCAAAGGAAGCGGGCTGAAAATTTTTGCCAAGTCCAAAACATTTGTGACGAGTCCTAAAAATTTTTGCTGAGTCCAAAATATTTCTGCCGAGTCTGAAAACTTTTTGCCGAGTCCCAAATATTTTACAAGTCCCCGCTCAGCCACCAGGTCAACCCAGAGGAAGCGGGCTGAAATTTTTTTGCCAAG
>NW_020703678.1:0-1206 GCF_002925995.2 Terrapene triunguis | reverse complement strand
AAGACACTGGATATTCAGTCTTATTTTGGCAACAAAATAAAAGATAGGACTAATTCTGTGAGCAGGGCCGGCTCTAGGATTTTTGCCGCCCAAAGCAAAAACAATTTTGGCCGCCGCCCCCCCCCCAGTTTTTTAATTACCCCACCCCTGGCCCCGCCTCAACTCCACCCCTTCCCCAAATCCCAAGCCCTGCCTCCTCCCCCTAGGCTCTCAAGCCTAGGAGGGAGGGAGGAGGAGATCCCGAGCGGCCGCGGCGCGGGCGCCGCTTCTCCCCCTCCCTCCCAGGCTCTCAAGCCACCAGGTCAATCCAGGGGAAGCGGGCTGAAAAATTATTGCCGAGTCCAAATAATTTTTGCCAAGTCGGAAAAACTTTCCAAGTCCCTGCTCGGTCACCAGGTCAACACAGAGGAAGCGGGCTGAAAATTTTTGCCAAGTCCAAAACATTTGTGACAAGTCCTAAAATTTTTGCCCAGTCCAAAACATTAATGCCGAGTCCTAAAAATTTTTGCTCAGTCCCAAATATTTTCCAAGTCCCCGCTCGGCCACCAGGTAAAACCGGAGGAAGCGGGCTGAAAATTCTTGCCGACAGACAAAAATTTTTGCCGAGTCCGAATAATTTTTGCCAAGTCGGAAAAATTTTCCAAGTCCCCGCTCGGCCACCAGGTCAACCCAGAGGAAGCGGGCTGAAAAATTATTGCCGAGTCCAAATAATTTTTGCCAAGTCCAAAACATTTTGCCGAGTCCTAAAATTTTTTGCCAAACCCCAAATATATTCCAAGTCCCCGCTCGGCCACCAGGTCAACCCGGAGGAAGCGGGCTGAAAATTTTTTGCCAAGTCCAAAACATTAGTGCCGAGTCCTAACATTTTTTGCCAAACCCCAAATATATTCCAAGTCCCCACTCGGCCACCAGGTCAACCCAAAGGAAGCGGGCTGAAAATTTTTGCCAAGTCCAAAACATTTGTGAAGAGTCCTAAACATTTTTGCTGAGCACCAAATATTTCTGCCGAGTCTGAAAAATTTTTGCCGAGCCCCAAATATATTCCATGTCCTCGCTAGGCCACCAGGTCAACCCAGAGAAAGTGGGCTGAAAATTTTTTGCCAAGTCCAAAACATATTGCCGAGTCCTAAAAATTATTGCTCAGTCCCAAATATTTTCCAGTCCCCGCTCGGCCACCAGGTAAAACCGGAGGAGGCGGGCTGAAAA
>NW_020703677.1:0-1416 GCF_002925995.2 Terrapene triunguis | reverse complement strand
AAGACACTGGATATTCAGTCTTATTTTGGCAACAAAATAAAAGATAGCACTAATTCTGTGAGCAGGGCCGGCTCTAGGATTTTTGCCGCTCAAAGCAAAAACAATTTTGGCCGCCGCCCCCCCCGTTTTTTAATTACCCCACCCCTGGCCCCGCCTCAACTCCGCCCCTTCCCCAAATCCCAAGCCCTGCCTCCTCCCCCTAGGCTCTCAAGCCTAGGAGGGAGGGGGGGGAGATCCCGAGCGGCAGCGGCGCGGGCGCCGCTTCTCCCCCTCCCTCCCAGGCTCTCAAGCCACCAGGTCAATCCAGGGGAAGCGGGCTGAAAAATTATTGCCGAGTCCAAATAATTTTTGCCAAGTCGGAAAAACTTTCCAAGTCCCTGCTCGGTCACCAGGTCAACACACAGGAAGCGGGCTGAAAATTTTTGCCAAGTCCAAAACATTTGTGACAAGTCCTAAAATTTTTGCCAAGTCCAAAACATTAATGCCGAGTCCTAAAAATTTTTGCTCAGTCCCAAATATTTTCCAAGTCCCCGCTCGGCCACCAGGTAAAACCGGAGGAAGCGGGCTGAAAATTTTTGCCGACAGACAAAAATTTTTGCCGAGTCCGAATAATTTTTGCCAAGTAGGAAAAATTTTCCAAGTCCCCGCTCGGCCACCAGGTCAACCCAGAGGAAGCGGGCTGAAAAATTATTGCCGAGTCCAAATAATTTTTGCCAAGTCCAAAACATTTTGCCGAGTCCTAAAATTTTTTGCCAAACCCCAAATATATTCCAAGTCCCCGCTCAGCCACCAGGTCAACCCGGAGGAAGCGGGCTGAAAATTTTTTCCGAGTCCAAAATATTTCTGCCGAGTCCTAAAAATTTTTGCTCAGTCCCAAATATTTTCCAAGTCCCCGCTCGGCCACCACGTAAAACCAGAGGAAGCGGGCTGAAAATTTTTTGCCAACACAGAAAAATTTTTACCGAGTCCTAAAAATTTTGCCGAGCACCAAATATTTTCCAAGTTCCTACTCGGCCACCAGGTCAACCCGGAGGAAGTGGGCTGAAAATTTTTGCCGACAGAGAAAAATTTATGCCGAGTCCGAATAATATTTGCCAAACCCCAAATATATTCAAAGTCCCCGCTCGGTCACCAGGTCAACCCAAAGGAAGTGGGCTGAAAATTTTTGCCAAGTCCAAAACATTTGTGACAAGTCCTAAAAATTTTTGCTGAGTCCAAAATATTTCTGCCGAGTCTGAAGAATTTTTGCCGAGTCCAAAACATTTTGCAGAGTCCTAAAATTTTTTTCCAAACCCCAAATATATTCCAAGTCCCCGCTCGGCCACCAGGTCAACCCGGAGGAAACGGGCTGAAATTTTTTTGCCAAGTACAAAACATATTTGCCGAGTCCTAAAAATTTTTGCCGAGCACCAAATA
>NW_020703676.1:0-3957 GCF_002925995.2 Terrapene triunguis | reverse complement strand
ATCAGTCCACTGAACTGCATTTGGCTGTTTCTTTCTGGTTAGGTCTGTCAGCGGGGCGGCGATTTGGCTGTAGTGTGGTACAAATCGCCTATAATATCCGGCCAAGCCTAAGAAGGATTGGACCTGTTTCTTGGACTTTGGAACCGGCCACTTTTGGATAGCATCCACTTTGGCCTGTAGGGGATTTATAGTTCCTTGACCCACCTGGTGCCCCAGGTACGTCACTCTGTTTTGGCCTATTTGACACTTTTTAGCCTTAACAGTTAGTCCTGCCTGTCGGATGCGCTCGAAGACTTTTTCCAGGTGCTCCAGGTGTTCTGTCCATGAATCAGAAAAAATGGCCACATCATCGAGGTAGGCAACTGCAGATTCTCCCAATCCCGCTAAGAGACCATCTACAAGTCTTTGGAAGGTGGCGGGTGCATTTCGCAACCCGAAAGGGAGTACATTGAATTCGTACACCCCTGCCTGGGTGACGAAGGCTGACCTTTCCTTAGCGGGTTCATCTAGTGGTACTTGCCAGTACCCTTTGGTTAAGTCTAAAGTAGAGATGAATTGGGCATGTCCCAATTTTTCCAATAGCTCATCTGTGCGTGGCATTGGATAGTTGTCAGGACGAGTTACAGCATTTAGCTTACGGTAGTCCACGCAAAAGCGTATTTCCCCATCTGGTTTGGGAACTAGAACCACTGGAGATGCCCATGCACTGGTAGAGGGGCGGATTATACCCATCTGTAGCATGTCCTGGATCTCCCTTTGTATAGCAGCTTGGGCATGAGGTGACTCCCGGTAGGGTGGGGTTCTAATTGGGTGAGCATTACCTGTGTCAATGGAGTGGTATGCCCGTTCGGTCCGTCCTGGAGTGGCTGAGAAAATCGGTGCAAAGCTTGTGCACAGCTCCTTGATCTGCTGTCGCTGCAGACGTCCCAGGGTCGTGGAGAGGTTCACCTCTTCCACGCCACCATTCCTTGTTCCTTCGTAGTAGACACCTGCAGGCCACTCCGCGTCATCTGTTTCCTGGGCTGTAAACTGGCAAACGTTTAATTCTCTGGAATAAAAGGGCTTAAGAGAATTAACATGGTATACCTTAGGCTTTATGTTGGAGGTGGGGGAGGCTATGAGATAGTTAACAGCTCCTAGGCGCTCCTGGACCGTGAATGGTCCTTCCCACGACGCTTCCATTTTATGGGCCTGGAGCGCCTTTAAGACCATGACTTGGTCTCCTACTTTGAAGGACCGTTCTCTGGAATGTTTATCATACCAGGCCTTTTGCTCTTCCTGAGCATCCTTTAGGTTTTCTTTAGCCAGGGCTAAAGAGTGTCGGAGGGTGTTTTGTAGGTTGCTTACAAAGTCTAGAATGTTAGTTCCTGGAGAAGGCGTAAACCCCTCCCATTGCTGCTTCACCAACTGTAATGGCCCCTTAACCTCGCGGCCATACACAAGTTCAAATGGTGAAAACCCTAAACTGGGATGTGGTACAGCCCTGTAGGCAAAAAGCAACTGCTGCAACACTAGGTCCCAATCATTGGAGTGTTCATTTATGAATTTACGTATCATGGCCCCCAAAGTTCCATTAAACCTCTCCACCAGACCATTGGTTTGATGGTGATGAGGGGTGGCAACCAAGTGATTCACCCCATGAGCTTCCCACAGGTTTTTCATGTTCCCTGCCAGGAAATTAGTTCCCGAATCTGTAAGGATGTCGGAGGGCCAACCTACCCTGGCAAAAATGTCTGCTAATGCCTGGCACACACTTTTAGTCTTGGTGTTGCTTAAGGGTACAGCTTCCGGCCATCGGGTAGCAAAATCCATGAAAGTCAGTACGTACTGCTTTCCTCTGGGTGTCTTCTTTGGGAAAGGACCCAGAATATCCACAGCTACTCGCTGAAATGGGACCTCAATTATGGGTAGTGGCTGGAGAGGGGCTTTAACCTGGTCTTGGGGCTTTCCCACTCGTTGGCACACCTCACAAGACCGGACATAATTAGCAACGTCCTTGCCCATTCCCTCCCAGTGGAAGGACTTCCCCAACCGGTCTTTGGTTCTGTTCACCCCAGAATGGCCACTGGGATGATCATGGGCTAAGCTCAAGAGCTTTACCCGATACTTAGTGGGAACCACCAACTGTCTTTGAGGATGCCAGTCTTCCTGGTGCCCACCAGAAAGAGTTTCCTTGTATAAAAGTCCTTGTTCTACAACAAACCGGGATCGGTTAGAAGAGCTGAGAGGCGGTGGGGTGCTCCGTGCCGCCGCCCAAGCTTTCTGAAGGCTGTCATCTGCTTCCTGCTCGGCCTGGAACTGTTCCCTTGATGCTGGAGACATCAGTTCCTCCTTGGACTGTGGACTGGGGCTTGGTCCCTCTGGAAGCGATGCAGGTGCTGGGACTGTTTCCATTGACTGTGAACCGCTGTCCGCTGGTGCACTATGTGGTATCTCAGGCTCTGGCTGAGCCTCTTGGGTAGGGTTATCTGCTGCTTCCGCCAGTTCAGGCTCGCTGGTGCCCTTTGGCATTGGAGTTGTAGACGGGTTTGCAAGCGCTGGACTCCGTGCTGGCAATGGTTCTGGTGCTGGTTGCGTTGCCAGTTCCGGTTCTGGGACTGGCTTTGGCTGGGTCTCTGGGATTGGATCCACTACGGCTGTTGCAGTCGTTGGCAGGGGATCCGGCTCAGGAACAGGGATGGGGGTGAAAGCTTGCTTAGCCTGGCTGCGGGTGACTATTCCCACCCTCTTGGCTAGCTTCACATGGTTGGCCAAGTCTTCCCCCAGCAGCATGGGGATGGGATAATTGTCATAGACTGCAAAAGTCCACATTCCTGCCCAGCCCTTGTACTGGACATGCAACTGGGCTGTAGGCAAGGTTACAGACTGTGACACGAAGGGTTGAATTGTCACTGTAGCCTCCGGGTTGATGAGTTTGGGGTCCACTAGGGATTGGTGGATAGTTGACACTTGTGCCCCAGTGTCCCTCCAAGCGATAACCTTCTTTCCGCCCACTCTCAAGGTTTCCCTTCGCTCCGAGGGTATGAGAGAGGCATCTGGGTCTGGGGATCTTTGGTGTGACTGGGGTGTAATGAACTGTAATCGATTGGGGTTCTTGGGGCAGTGAGCCTTTATATGCCCCAGTTCATTACATTTAAAACATCGCCCTGCTAAGGTATCACCGGGGCGATGTTGGTTGGTGGAGACTGGTGGGGTGGGGTGAGAAGGCGTCTGGGGTTTCCCTTGGGAGGTGGGTGGGGCCTTGGGTTGTCCCCGGTGATAAGGTTTTGTTTCGGCTTGCCCCTTCTGATATTCGCTCCAACTGCTACTAGCTTTTTTCTTTTCTGTCACCTCCACCCATTTGGCTCCAATCTCCCCCGCCTCGGTTACAGTTTTGGGCTTCCTATCTAGGATGTACCTTTCTATTTCCTCAGGAACACCCTCTAAAAACTGCTCCATTTTTACTAGGGAAAGCAGATCTTCCAGAGATATAACATTTGCTCCTGATACCCAGGCATCACAATTTTTGTCAATGTGGTAGGCATGCCGGGTAAATGACACATCTGGTTTCCACCTTAGGGCTCTGAACCGCCGACGGGCATGCTCGGGTGTTAGCCCCATTCTGAGTCTGGCCTTGTTTTTAAAAAGTTCATAACTGTTCATGTGTTCCTTAGGCATTTCAGCCGCCACCTCTGCTAAGGGTCCACTGAGCTGCGGCCTCAGCTCTACCATGTACTGGGGTGGAGGGATGTTGTATCCAAGGCAGGCCCTTTCAAAATTTTCTAAGAAGGCCTCAGTATCATCGCCTGCCTTGTAGGTAGGGAATTTCCTGGGATGGGAAGTGGTACCTGGAGAGGAGTTGTTAGGATGGTCTGATGCACCCTGCCTAGTCCTTGCTGCTTCCAGTTCCATCTCTTTTTCTTTCAGCTCCATCTCTCTCTTGTGGGCCGCCTCTTTGGCTTTCTCTTCTCTGTCTCT
>NW_020703675.1:0-1132 GCF_002925995.2 Terrapene triunguis | reverse complement strand
TAAAATTTGTATTTTTGCTTTGTTTTATAAAATAAAATATATTTGAGCATAAAGAATGCAATTTTTTATTTGGAAACCAAATGACTACAAAATAATATTATAAGTGTTCCATAATACGCTAAACAGTGTTCCGTAGCCAAAAAAAGTTTGGGAAACGCTGGGTTAGGGTGTTGAAGGGGGACTTAAGAGATGGAGAAGCAAGTTCTAGCTCTGCCACAAGTGTCCTACGTGCTTATGGATAAATCATGAACTCTATCTGCCTCAGTTTAGATCACTAAAATTTGGGGATGTTATGAGAATAAATTCATTGAAGAGCACTGGGATGACCGGGGGCATAAATATATAGAACAGGGTAAGAAAGGGGGACATCTCACAAGTGGTATGGAAAACAGACTCCACACTCAATTACAGACCTCAAAGTCACAATTCTCCACCACCACCACCACCACCACCACCCCCTTCAAAAACAGACTTCAACGAGAAACTGCAGAACTGGAATCAATTTGCAAACTGGACACCATTAAATTAGGTTTGAATAAAGACTGGGAGTGGATGGGTCATTACACAAAGTAAAAACTATTTCCCCATGCTAATATTTCCCCTACTGGTACTCACATCTTCTTGTCAACGGTTTGAAATGGGCCATCCTGATTATCACTACAAAAGTTGTTTTCCTCCTGCTGATAATAGTCCACCTTAATTGATTAGTCTTGTTATAGTTGGTATAGCAACACCCATTTTTTCCATGTTGTGTGTGTGTGTGTGTGTGTGTGTGTGTGTGTGTATCTTCCTACTGTATTTTCCACTGCATGCATCCGATGAAGTGGGCTCTAGCCCACGAAAGCTTATGCCCAAATAAATGTGTTAGTCTCTAAGGTGCCACATGTACTCCTCATTCTTTAGACTTCACACTGAGTACACTATTCCAACACAAGAGATACTCCAGGATATCATAAGTGAACAAAAGGCTAAGTTTAAATTATTAAATGATAAAACCTCCCAGAATACTAACAAAGGCACTGTAGTATATTTTGTAAAAATAATGAAATATTTGTAATATGATCTCATTGCAGCTGCCAGCTATTAAATCTCTGCTGAAAAGTGGGACAAGATTATTTGATTAGTTTTCATG
>NW_020703674.1:0-1107 GCF_002925995.2 Terrapene triunguis | reverse complement strand
GAGACAATGACGTTTACCCCCAAACCAGCCCAGCCCTGTGTGATTAGTGCCCATTGCTCCAAAGCATCTATAATGGCATATTTTTACACAAATGTCTCTGACACCAGTTTCTGAGCATCCACGGACCAGCATGGTAAATTCTATTTGAAGCACAGTGATCCATTTTGAGGGTGGAGATGAAAACTCAGAAAGGAATTTCAAATAGCCTGACCGGCACAGGGGACATTCCATTCTCCAAAGAGGAGAGTGAGCATGTCACGCCACTGCATTGCTCTGAAAGACAGAGTGGGAACATCTAGGTTTAAATTCTGCTCTCAGCTACATCAGTGTAAATCTGGAATAATTCCAGTAAAGTCAGTTCTGGCAGACAGTAACAGGGTGTCACAGGGTGGATAGATGCCATTCCGCCACAGCCACTAAGGGGTTAGCAGGTAGGCAAGTTATCTTCTCAGTTGTGACTAACTGCTGGGCCAGCAACAGCTGCGGGATGAGGAAAGTTGGAGAGGGGTGGCTGCCAGGTAAACTGGGGGATTATCTAGAGCAGTGGTTCTCAACCAGGGTTACGTGTACCGCTGGGATATGCAGAAGTCTTCCAAGAGGTACATCAATTTATCTAGTTTTACAACAGGCTACATAAAAAGCACTAGCAAAGTCAGTACAAACTAAAATTTCATACAGACACTGACTTGTTTATACTGCTCTATATACAGGAAAAGCTGTTTTATCTGGCATGTTGAGGGAATGGGGGGTGCCGGTAAGTGAAAAATGCCGGTTAACGAAGAGGGAGGGAGCTTGGGTACAGGAGGATGTGTGGGGCTGGGGCTTGGGGCGCGGGAGGGGGGGTGGAGCGCAGCCTCTGGGAGGGAGTGCGGGGTGCCGGATCCCGGGGGCGCTCACCTTGGGCAACTCCCCACAAGCGGCAACCTGCAGCTGCTCCTAGGCGGAGGCGCGGCAGGTGGCTCTGCGCGCTGCCCCCACTCTGCCCCGAGCACTAGCTCTGCAGCTTCCATTTGGGCCATTTTGACTGCAAAGATACTGTGACAAAAAGGGTCTCCTGATTTATTTATTTTTTAATGTAGGGCGGAAATCTTTTTTTTTTTTTTTTTT
>NW_020703673.1:0-1107 GCF_002925995.2 Terrapene triunguis | reverse complement strand
GAGACAATGACGTTTACCCCCAAACCAGCCCAGCCCTGTGTGATTAGTGCCCATTGCTCCAAAGCATCTATAATGGCATATTTTTACACAAATGTCTCTGACACCAGTTTCTGAGCATCCACGGACCAGCATGGTAAATTCTATTTGAAGCACAGTGATCCATTTTGAGGGTGGAGATGAAAACTCAGAAAGGAATTTCAAATAGCCTGACCGGCACAGGGGACATTCCATTCTCCAAAGAGGAGAGTGAGCATGTCACGCCACTGCATTGCTCTGAAAGACAGAGTGGGAACATCTAGGTTTAAATTCTGCTCTCAGCTACATCAGTGTAAATCTGGAATAATTCCAGTAAAGTCAGTTCTGGCAGACAGTAACAGGGTGTCACAGGGTGGATAGATGCCATTCCGCCACAGCCACTAAGGGGTTAGCAGGTAGGCAAGTTATCTTCTCAGTTGTGACTAACTGCTGGGCCAGCAACAGCTGCGGGATGAGGAAAGTTGGAGAGGGGTGGCTGCCAGGTAAACTGGGGGATTATCTAGAGCAGTGGTTCTCAACCAGGGTTACGTGTACCGCTGGGATATGCAGAAGTCTTCCAAGAGGTACATCAATTTATCTAGTTTTACAACAGGCTACATAAAAAGCACTAGCAAAGTCAGTACAAACTAAAATTTCATACAGACACTGACTTGTTTATACTGCTCTATATACAGGAAAAGCTGTTTTATCTGGCATGTTGAGGGAATGGGGGGTGCCGGTAAGTGAAAAATGCCGGTTAACGAAGAGGGAGGGAGCTTGGGTACAGGAGGATGTGTGGGGCTGGGGCTTGGGGCGCGGGAGGGGGGGTGGAGCGCAGCCTCTGGGAGGGAGTGCGGGGTGCCGGATCCCGGGGGCGCTCACCTTGGGCAACTCCCCACAAGCGGCAACCTGCAGCTGCTCCTAGGCGGAGGCGCGGCAGGTGGCTCTGCGCGCTGCCCCCACTCTGCCCCGAGCACTAGCTCTGCAGCTTCCATTTGGGCCATTTTGACTGCAAAGATACTGTGACAAAAAGGGTCTCCTGATTTATTTATTTTTTAATGTAGGGCGGAAATCTTTTTTTTTTTTTTTTTT
>NW_020703672.1:415-5123 GCF_002925995.2 Terrapene triunguis | reverse complement strand
CAAAGCTCTGGCTGGGATGATTTAGTTGGTGTTTGGTCCTGCTTTGACTCATAGACTCATAGACTCATAGACTTCAAGGTCAGAAGGGACCAATATGGTCATCTAGTCTGACCCCCTGCATGATGCAGGCCACAAAAGCTGACCCCCCCACTTTCCCTTAGCTCTGCTGTTGAAGTCTCCAGATCGTGATCTAAAGACTTCAAGATGCAGAGAATCTTCCAGCTTGCGACCCCTGCCCTATGCTGCGGAGGAAGGCGAAAAACCTCCAGGGCCACTGCCAATCTACCCTGGAGGAAAATTCCTTCCCGACCCCAAATATGGCGATCAGCAGAACCCCGAGCATACAGGCAAGATTCTCTAGCCAGACCCTCATTTTACCAGCGATGGCCGTTATTGCCTAGTTGATTAGAATCACGTAATCCCATCAAACCATTCCCTCCATAAACTTATCTAGCCTAATCTTGAAGCCAGAGAGGTCTTTCGCCCCCACCGTTTCCCTCGGAAGGCTGTTCCAAAATTTCACCCCTCTGACGGTTAGAAACCTTCGTCTAATTTCAAGCCTAAATTTCCCCACGGCCAGTTTATATCCATTCGTTCTCGTGTCCACATTAGCACTGAGCTGAAATAATTCCTCTCCCTCCCTGGTATTTATCCCTTTGATATATTTAAAGAGAGCAATCATATCCCCCCTCAGCCTTCTTTTGGTTAGGCTAAACAAACCAAGCTCCTCGAGTCTCCTTTCATAGGAAAGGTTTTCCATTCCTTGGATCATCCTAGTTGCCCTTCTCTGTACCCGTTCCAGTTTCAGTTCATCCCTTTTAAACATGGGAGCCCAGAACTGCACACAGTACTCCAAGTGAGGTCTCACCAGCGCCTTGTATAACGGAAGCAGCACCTCCCTGTCCCTACTAGAAATACCTCGCCTTATGCATCCCAAGATCGCATTAGCTTTTTTCACAGCCACGTCGCATTGCCGACTCATAGTCATCCTGCGATCAACCAGGACTCCGAGGTCCTTCTCCTCCTCAGTCACTTCTAACCTATGCGTCCCTAGCTTATAACTGAAATTCTTATTAGTCATCCCTAAATGCATCACCTTACACTTCTCACTATTAAATCTCATCCTATTACTAATACTCCAATTTACAAGGTCATCCAAGTCTCCCTGCAGAATATCCCGATCCTTCTCCGAGTTGGCAATGCCTCCCAACTTTGTGTCATCCGCAAACTTTATCAGCCCACTCCTACATTCGGTTCCGAGGTCAGTAACGAATAGATTAAATAAAATCGGACCCAGAACCGAACCTTGAGGAACCCCACTGGTGACCTCCCTCCAATCTGACAGTTCACCTTTCAGTACTACCCGCTGCAGTCTCCCCTTTAACCAGTTCCTTATCCACCTCTGGATTTTCCTATCGATCCCCATCTTATCCAATTTAACCAATAATTCCTCATGCGGAACCGTATCAAACGCTTTACTAAAATCGAGGTATATTAGATCCACCGCATTTCCTTTATCTAGAAGGTCTGTTACTTTCTCAAAGAAGGAGATCAGGTTGGTTTGGCACGACCTGCCTTTCGTAAACCCATGTTGTAATTTGTCCCAATTGCCATTCACCTCATGGTCCTTAACTACTTTCTCCTTCAAAATTTTTTCCAAGACCTTACATACTACAGAAGTTAAACTAACAGGCCTGTAGTTACCCGGGTCACTTTTTTTCCCCTTCTTGAAAATAGGAACCACATTAGCTATTCTCCAGTCCAATGGTACCACCCCCGAGTTTACAGATTCATTAAAAATTGTCGCCAAGGGGCTCGCAATTTCTTGCGCCACTTCCTTCAGTATTCTAGGATGAAGATCATCCGGTCCGCCCGATTTAGTCCCGTTTAGCTGGTCAAGTTTGGCTTTCACCTCTGATACTGTAATGTCTATCCCCCCTCCTCTATTCCCCTCTGTCCTACTCCCTCTATTCCCAAACCCTTCATTAGCCTTATTAAAGACCGAAGCAAAATATTCATTTAGATATTGTGCCATGCCTAGATTATTCTTAATTTCCACTCCATCCACATTCTTCAGTGGTCCCACTTCCTCTTTCTTTGTTTTCTTCCTATTTATATGGCTATAAAACCTCTTACTATTGGATTTAATTCCCCTCGCAAGGTCCAACTCTACACGGCTTTTGGCCTTTCTCACCGCATCCCTACATGCTCTAACCTCACTAAGGTAGGTTTCCTTGCTGATCCCTCCCTTCTTCCATTCTCTGTACGCTTTCTGTTTTTTCTTAATCGCCCCTTTGAGACTCCCGCTCATCCAGCTAGGACTAAATCTCCTGCCCACTAATCGTTTTCCCTTTCTCGGGATACAGGCCTCAGACATCTCATGCAACTTCTGCTTGAAATAATCCCAGGCGTCATCTGCCTTTAGATCCCTCAGTATGTTAGCCCAATCCACTTCCCTAAGTAGTCGCCTTAATTTATTAAAGTTGGCCTTTTTGAAATTGTAAACCTTAGTTACAGTATCATTTCTGTTAATCCTTCCATTAAGTTTAAACCGAATTAGCTCATGGTCACTCGAGCCAAGGTTGTCCCCTACAACCATTTCTTCAACGAGGTCCTCACTACTCACCAGCACTAAATCTAAAATGGCATCCCCCCTTGTCGGTTCACTTACTACTTGATGAAGGAATTCATCTGCTAGCACGTCTAAGAACATCTGAGCCCTATTATTGTTACTAGCATTTGTTACCCAATCTATATCTGGGAAGTTAAAATCCCCCATGATGACACAGTTCTTATCAGTTTTTACTTCCCTAAAAACATTAAGTAGTTCTTTGTCTGCCTCCAGGCTAGATCCCGGCGGTCTATAACACACCCCAAGCACTATCTCGGGGGAGGCTCTAGTAGTTCTTTTATGCAGTGTAATTATTGCCCATACAGACTCTGTCTTATCCATCCCATCACTTATTATTTCTTTACATTTTATCTCATTATTGACATATAATGCCACTCCCCCACCTTTACCTTTTTTCCGGTCATTCCTAAACAGCACATACCCTTCCATACCTGTACTCCAGTCATGATTACCGTTCCACCACGTTTCGGTTATTCCTACGATATCAGGTTTCATTTCTTGGACCAGGAGCTCCAATTCCTCCATTTTGTTACCTAGGCTTCTCGCATTGGTGTATAAACATCTTACCGTATGCTGCCTATCCTTTCTCTCATTAGTTATGCAATTTGGAATGGACCCCATGCTGTCCATCGGCCTCCTCTTTCTTATGTCCAATTCCCTACCCCCACCTATGTCTGTGCTTATCTCCTCACACTCCTTTTCAGTGTTGGAATCTGGCGTGGAGATTAACTGAACATCTCCCAACCGTCTCCCCCAAGTTCCTAGTTTAAAGCCCTTTTGATGAGATGAGCCAGCCTCCCTCCCAGAAGTCTATTCCCTTCCCTACTCAGGTGAAGTCCATCCCGTGAGAACAGCTGTCTGTCCCCGAAAGCCTCCCAGTGGCCATACATCCCAAAGCCCTCCTTATAGCACCACTCCCTTAGCCAGCTATTCATCCTCACAATTCTGTCAGCCCTTTGCTGTCCTTCTCTTGGAACAGGCAGAATCCCACTAAAGATAATCTGAGCCTCCACTTCCTTAAGCGTCTTCCCCAGCCTGGCATAATCTCCCTTAATTCTCTCTAGCGAGAACCTAGCCGTGTCATTAGTTCCTACGTGAAGGATGATCAAAGGGTTCTTACCTGCTCCTTTTAGGATCCTTTTCAACCGCAGGTCCACATCCCTTATCTTAGCGCCCGGCAGACAGCACACCCTTCTGTTTTCAGGGTCTGCTCTGGTCACAGGCCTATCCAACCTCCTCAGCAAGGAGTCTCCAATCACATAAACCTGCCTTTGCCTGGTGACAGTACTCTGTACAAATCTATCCCCTGTCCCCTGTAGTTGTACCTCTTGTGTCTCTCTATTTTCCCTTATAGTCCCCCTAGTGCCATCCTCTATCCTACTGGGGCCCGGTATAGGTGCTGTCTCCATCAACTCCTGCCCTCTCTCTATCGGACTAGCCGCTCTTCTCTTCTTCCTCTGCCTCCCACCATCAGTTACCACCTGCTGCCTCTCTTCCTCGTTATCCAAACACTCAAACCTGTTTCTGAGTTCTATTCCCCCCTCACTAGCCCTCCTTTTCCTTGGCCTGCTCCTCACAGTCACATGCTTCCACTGATCTTGCTCTGCCCCTGACCTTCCCCCCTCACAGACCATAGCCTGTGCCTCCACCTGCACCCCTGAGCATTCCCCTTCTGCCACACCCAGCTTCTGCTCCATTAGCTGCTCGAATCCCCTTCTAAACTCCACCATAGTATCTACCTGCATCTGGAGCCCTCTAATCTTTTCCTCTAGCAGGTCTATTAGGCGGCATTTCATGCACACATACCTTTGTTCAGGCTCCCCGGCGAGGACTATGTACATACCACAGCTGCTGCATGCAATCATCTGCATAGTGTCCCCCGCTGCTTGGTTCATGGCTGCTGCGGTCTCAGCCTGCTGCTCCTGGGGACACAGAGCACACCCTCCTGCCTCCCCTTCCACCTCCCCCTGTAAACTCCCACTTAAACTCCCCTGTTAGCAGCCCTGTTTGCGGCTCCTGGGTGCCGCTGCTTGGCTGGGAGGCCTCTTTTATAGGCCCCCTAATCAGCCAAGCCCC
>NW_020703672.1:0-315 GCF_002925995.2 Terrapene triunguis | reverse complement strand
AGCCCCCTAATCAGCCAAGCCCCGCCCCCTAATCAAGGCTCTGGGCTCAGCAGCCCTCCCAGCACACTGCCCCTACTGGGCTCTACACACACAAGCACTAAAAAGACAGACGCAAGTACAGATACCTTCTCCTCCAATGAGACTCACTCCCACTTAAACTCCCCTGTTAGCAGCCCTGTTTGCGGCTCCTGGGTGCCGCTGCTCGCTGCGTGTGCCGCTGCTTGGCTGGGAGGCCTCTTTTATAGGCCCCCTAATCAGCCAGTTGTATGTTGCAGTGGGGGAGGTCTAGGTTGGATATTAGGAAACACTGTTTCA
>NW_020703671.1:0-1439 GCF_002925995.2 Terrapene triunguis | reverse complement strand
TGTAAGCAGAGTCAGGATGAGCTCTACCCTGACATCTGGTGGTGAATTATGGCGAGTGTGGAAAAGAACTCCAGGGGCTGATCTTATTTGCATAGGCACACCCACTCGCCAGGCAGGAAACACAGCAACTGAAAGTGGTTACTTTGGCTGGTGTGGGATCCCCAGTTTCTCTATTATTGGGGCAGGAAGAATAAAGTTTTGTTACCCTGATTCTGTGAATCAAGGCCAGTGGAACTGTTGTATGACAGAAGGACTGAGTGAATCCGTCACCATTACCTAAGTAGCATTTGCTTGTCAAGGGGCATGGGTTACAAAACCCAGTGAATTGAGAGAGGATGGGGATAGGTATTTGTACCTGATGGTATGGGCCCCCTCTGAGGGTCCAAAACACCAATTGCACCACCTCCTCTCTCCACTGTGGAATATCAGAGCTAACTTTGATTCCCTTAGGAGTCTAGTTACAGGCTGCTGAGCTGAATTCACTTTGGGCCAATGGTGCACCAGCACTGGGGCTCCCCTACTACGAGCTGAAATCACTATGAGTTGAAATCACAAAAGAGCTAAAGTTACTAAGAGCTGAGATCACTGAGGCTGTGTTAACTAGTGGGGGAGCCTGAATTGCTAAGCGGCTGGCGGAGCAGCTAGCCGAGTGGAGCCTCGTGGGGACGGTTGGAGCAGAGCGGAGCTGAGCGGCTCACAGGTCGGTGAGCGGAGCAGAGCAGCTGGAGGAGCAGCTGGCAGAGCGGAGCCTTGCGGGGACGGTTGGAGCGGAGCGGAGCGGAGTGGAGCCGAGCAGCTCACAGGTCGGTGAGCGGAGCAGAGCAGAGCAGTTCGTGGGACGGCAGGAGCGGCTCACGGGACAGCAGGTGGAGTGGAGCGGCTCGTGGTGAAGGCTGCGGCGGAACCCCCACGGAGAGGCGGCCGGTTGGTCTCGGATCACGTAAGGTGCCCCTTAACACCCTGCGCCCCTCCCCCCTGAACTCTGGGGCTGCACTGACCAGGGACAGAGACTTTGGGGGGTTGTTGGACTTTTGGGACTTTGGTGATTCTTGGGTTGCTGGACCCAAGAGACTTTGGGGTTGTTGGACTTTTGGGACTTTGGTTGCTGGTTTCAAGAACCAACGGGAAAGGACACGGCCCAATTTGCTGGGGTGGGTCTTCGCTCATGGTTTGGTCTATGAACTCTAGTTGTGGTGTTTTCCCAATTTTATGCTGATGTCGTTTACCTCATGTCATTAAACATTTTCTGCTACACTCAGACTCCGTGCTTGCGAGGGGGAAGTATTGCCTCTTAGAGGTACCCAGGGGGGTGGTATGTAATTGTCCCAGGTCACTGGGTGGGGGCTCGAGCCGGTTTTGCATTGTGTTATTGAAACGGAACCCCTAGATACAGAACCCGGCCCTTGTTGCTGCCAACTTAGATGGGCAGAAGGGTTACA
>NW_020703670.1:0-5762 GCF_002925995.2 Terrapene triunguis | reverse complement strand
GAACCCGGCCCTTGTTGCTGCCAACTTAGATGGGCAGAAGGGTTACATTTTTGGGGGCTCGTCCGGGATTCCCTGGGTCAGTACCCCTCGCAAGCACCTGTTGAGTGTTCCACTGCATTGGGAAACAATTGTGGTTATATTTTGAGGAAATTACTGTTTGTATAATGGCTAATATGTCAGGTTTGTTGGGCCCCGGCCCTGCAGCCTCTAGCTCAGGGGCCGCAGCCTCAGCCAATGATTGGGCAAAAGCACTGGGGCAAATATTGGAAAAGGTTGTGCTGTCCCAGGCTATGTTAAACTCTTGTCGTGAGTTAAGATTATTTGCTGGGGCAGAGGAGTTCGAACCCTGGTTGGAGCATACCACTGAAATGCTGCAGGAGTGGGCCGTACCTGAAGCAGAAAAGCGAAGATGTCTAATAGAGAGCCTTAGTGGCCCAGCATTAGATGTGATTCGCACCCTGAAGCTCATTGACCCTGGGGTCAGTGTGAAGGACTGCCTAGAGGCCCTTGATCATACCTTTGGGAGCGTAGAGGGCCCTGAAGACAGTTACTGTAAGTTCCTTAATTCCCGACAGCAAATTGGCGAGAAGATTTCAGCCTATATACAGAGGCTGGAGAGACTGCTTCAGAGAGCTGTCATGAGGGGAGCAGTGACTGCTGAACAGATGGATCGGACCAGACTGGCTCAAATTGTAAGAGGAGCTCAGTACCAGAACCCGATTCTACTCCATCTCCGGCTAAGAGAACGACGGGAACATCCCCCAAGTTATTCCCAGCTGATAAAGGAGGTCAGAGAAGAGGAAGAAAGGCAGGCTGCCAGTGAGTTTTGGGAAGCCCAAACATTGGAGCCAGCCGGCACAACACCACTGCAAATGGCCAGTGTACTGATGGTGAGCACCACAGAGGAACTTGCCCAACAAATGCAGGTCCTGACAGAACGGATAGCTGAACTGCAAAGCACCATTGACCGAGCTAAGACTTCCAGGAATAAGGCGCCTCTGACTGTGGCGATGGAGAAGTCAGCATTTAGAGCCACCATCCCACCTGGGCGAAGGGGGAAAGGACAATTCTTCTGCTACCGATGTGGTCAGGACGGACACAGTGCTGGCAAGTGCCATAATGAAGAAAACCCCTCCTTAGTGTATGGAAAGCTGAGGATCAGTTGGGAGAGATCCGGTAGCTGCCAGAGAGTCCGGGGACGGGGACCACCCAGGCCTGCAGGAGTTGAAGATTCCCCCAGAAACGACCGTCCAGCTGGGATCCCCGCAGGACTGATAGGGCCTCGAGCAGAGGTCATGGTGAAGATTGAAGGGGTGGAGTGTAAAGCCGTGCTTGACACTGGATCTCAAGTGACTATTATATTTCAGTCATTCTACCAACAGATGCTTAGGCACCTGCCTATCCAGCCACTGACTGGCGTTGGTCTGTGTGGCCTCAGCATGGATGAATACCCCTACCAGGGGTATGTCATAGTGCACCTGGAATTCCCAGAGGAGGTTGCTGGGGTAAGAGAAGAGGTGGACACAGCTGCATTAATATGCCCTGACCCTAAAGGGACCTCTGACGTGTCTGTGCTGATAGGGACCAACTCCAGTCTCTTCAAGGTGCTCGCGGATTACTGCAGACGACGGGCTGGGGACCAGTACCTGAATACCCTGATGATCCATACGCTTTGTGCTGAAGCCTATAGGAAGATTGAGGGTGCTAAAAAGGAGACATCTGAGCTACCGATTGGGGCGCTGAAGTACATGGGCACAACCCCCTTAGTGGTTCCTGCAATGACAGAAAAGGAAGTGATTGTCATGAGTACCTGCCTAAAAGACAGTAAGGGAACATTAGCAATGGTAGAGCAGCCGACCGAGGGAGGGCTCCCAGAAGGAGTGCTGGTTCTCAGTGGAGTCATAACCCTACCTGCTGAAGCCCAGGAAGAGGTGACTATACTGATTGCTAATGAAACACGCCGTGACGTGTTTGTAAAACCAGGGCAGAAGATTGCAGACATCTTTGAGCCTGAAACCATTGTGAGACCCCAGTGTGAAGCTGAAGTTCCAGTGATGGACCCCGCAAAGTTTGACTTTGGGGACTCACCATTGCCTGAGGAGTGGAAGGATCGCCTGCGGAAGAAGCTTTGTGAGAGATCCAAGGTATTCTCACTGCATGAGTGGGACGTGGGATGTGCCAAAGGAGTGGAACACCACATCAGGCTACAAGATCCCCGACCCTTCCGGGAGAGATCTAGGAGGATTGCTCTCTCTGAGATGGAAGACGTACGCCATCATCTTCAAGAGCTGATCGCGAATGGTATCATTACAGAGTCTCGAAGTCCCTACGCCTCTCCCATTGTGGTGGTTCGTAAGAAGAGTGGGAAAATCCGGATGTGTATTGACTACCGCACCCTAAACAGGCGCACTACAATTGACCAATACACCATGCCTCGAGTACAAGATGCCTTGGACTGTTTGCTGGGTAGCCAGTGGTTCTCTGTGTTGGATCTTCGGAGTGGATACTACCAGATCCCTCTGGGAGAAGAAGATAAGGAGAAGACAGCCTTCATCTGCCCGTTAGGGTTCTACCAGTTCGAACGCATGCCCCAAGGGATTTCTGGGGCACCTGCCACATTTCAACGTCTTATGGAGAAAGTCGTGGGAGACATGAACTTACTGCAAGTGTTAGTTTACTTGGATGACCTGATTGTGTTTGGAAGAACCTTGGAGGAGCATGAAGAAAGACTTCTTAAAGTGCTTGATAGGTTGGAGGCGTATGGTTTGAAGCTTTCAATTGACAAATGCCAGTTCTGCCGAACCTCAGTGAAGTATGTGGGTCACATCGTGTCCCAGGAGGGTGTGAGTACTGATCCTGACAAAATAGAAGCACTCACTACCTGGCCACATCCAAGTAACTACAGAGAACTCAAGACCTTTCTTGGATTTAGTGGCTACTACCGTAGATTTGTGAAGAACTACGCTACGATTGTAAAACCCCTGAATGATCTTACCAGGGGATACCAGTCCAACAAGAACAAATCTAAGACCAAGAATAAGAGGAGGCCTCCAAAGCCTCCTGTGCAGAGACACTATGGCCCCTTCGAACCGTTTGGGCCAAGGTGGGACGAGAGATGTGAGAGGGCTTTTCAGGAAATCATTACTCGCCTAACTCATGCCCCCGTCCTAGTCTTTGCTGATCCGAGCAAACCGTTTATCCTACATACTGATGCCAGTTTGGAGGGTCTGGGAGCAGTACTGTACCAGGAAGTGGAAGGCAAACATAAACCCGTAGCCTTTGCCAGCCGAGGACTGTCTGACAGTGAAACTCGCTATCCCATCCACAAGCTGGAGTTCTTGGCCTTGAAGTGGGCCATCACTGAGAAATTTCGAGACTACTTGTATGGTGCTCAGTTCCAGGTGTGGACAGACAACAATCCATTGACTTACGTGTTAACAAGTGCTAAGTTGGATGCTACCGGGCAGAGATGGGTGGCCGCCTTGGCTAGCTATGAGTTCAGCATTCAATACCGATCAGGGAGAAGCAATGTAGATGCAGATGCATTGTCCAGGCGTCCGCAGGCACCTGAAGTGGCTATGATACCCATGGATGGAGTGAGGGCTATTTGCAGTGTGAGTCGCCGAGAGCCAGAGGCCCATGAGAGTCTTCATGGATGTGTTGCTGAAGCTTTGGGCCTGCCCCCTGACTGCGTGCCTTCTGCGTCTGTGAACTATATTGCATTGGACCAATCTCCCTTGCCCGTGCTCAATGCGGCTGACTGGCAAGAAGCCCAGCTGCAAGATATTGACATTCGTGATACACTACTTGCCAAAAGGGAGGGGCGAAGCCCAGCTGCGGTTGTCCCCCCTAACCCGGAGGGTAAACTACTATTGAGAGAATGGACCAAACTAAAACTGATCCAGGGAGTGTTACATCGAATGACCACCGACCCTTTACAAAAGCAACGAGCACAACTAGTGCTGCCAAAAGAGTACAGAGCCCTGGCCATGAGGGCCCTGCATGATGACTTCGGACATTTAGGGATGGAGAGGACCCTGGAACTTCTTCGTAGTAGATTCTATTGGCCCCGGATGGCTGAAGATGTTCGTAGGAAATGTGAGACTTGCGCTCGATGTGTTCAAAGGAAGACTCTGCCCACGAGGGCTGCATATCTCAAGAACATCACCAGCACCAAACCTTTGGAACTGGTATGCATCGATTTCTTGTCTTTAGAAGTAGACAAGAGGAATATTGGGAACATTCTAGTAGTGACTGACCATTATACGCGATATGCGCAGGCATATCCCACGCGTGATCAGAGGGCCACCACTGTCGCTCGAGTACTGTGGGAAAAATATTTTTCAGTTTATGGATTCCCAGCCCGGATACACTCGGATCAGGGGCGGGACTTTGAGAGTCACCTTCTGAAGGAGGTGCTGAGGATAGCGGGAATTAAGAAGTCTAGAACAACGCCTTATCACCCGCAAGGTGATCCTCAGCCAGAGAGGTTCAACCGAACCCTATTAGATATGTTGGGGACTTTGCGACCAGAGCAGAAAGCAACCTGGAGCCAACATGTTGCATATCTGGTGCACGCCTACAACGCCACAAAGAACGATGCTACGGGGGTCACCCCATATCTCTTAATGTTTGGGCGAGAACCAAGATTACCAATAGACCTGTGCTTTGGTGTATCAGAGGATGGAGATAGCTATGAAACTCATCAGCAATATGTATCCCGACTGAGAGAAAAGCTGCAGGATGCTTATCACTTAGCTACATCTGCGGCTCGGAAGAACGCAGACCGCAACAAACATCGATATGATGCTAGGGTACGTCTGCAAGAACTCCAGCCGGGGGACAGAGTCCTGCTGCGAAATTTGGGTATTGCTGGCAAACACAAGATAGCTGACAGATGGAAGGCAATACCTTACTTGGTGATGGAAAAGCTAGGGGACCTGCCGGTCTACAAGATCAAACCTGAAGAAGGTCCAGGGCAGACAAAGACAGTGCATAGAAACCTTTTGCTCCCGGTGGGGGAATTGGTAGGCACCCCGTATGAGATGGGCCACAACAGGGCAACTGGGCAGAATGAAGGTGCTGGACCAAAGCCGCCCTCCAACGTGGACAGCCAGCCCCCTGCAGCTAACCTACCCCCATGCAGCACATCCGAGAGTGAGTCTGAGGAGGAAGACACAACCATGGTGTATCCTGGGATGGAGACAAGATTTCAGTCTCGATCAGCTGAATCAAAAGGGAGCTCCTCCTCTTCCGCCCTAAACCCCATGGCAGAAGTATTTAGGCCCATTCCTGACACCCCTGAGCCACTGGTGGGACCCCCATGTGATGACACACCCAGGTTATTGGACAGTGGAGACATACAGGTGGAGGATGTCCTGGGCACCTTGGACCCTCCACTGTTAGAACTAGAAATGCAGGAGCCTATACCAAGAGCTGAGGGGCCCTCAAAGGAAACCTCTCCATCCATCGTTCAAGAGGCTGTCCCTCCTACCACGGCAACAGAGATTCTCAATAGACGAGACAGGGTAATAAGGCCAGTAAAACGGTTGACTTATGATGCACCTGGGGTGACTAGTGAGGAACCAATATGTTTAGCACACAGGCTTGTGGAAGCTAAAGTGGGCTATCTGAGGCCCTTTGGAGGGAACCAGTGAGTTGGTATAATAGGGAGTGTGATTTGTCGGGACGACAAATTCTCGGCTGGGGGGAGGATGTAAGCAGAGTCAGGATGAGCTCTACCCTGACATCTGGTGGTGAAT
>NW_020703669.1:0-9394 GCF_002925995.2 Terrapene triunguis | reverse complement strand
TAAAGACAAGCACACTCCTGTGAGCTGTTTTTGGGTAAACTTGCAGCTTGGGGACAAGTGATTCAGACCCTGAGTCTGTGTCTGGAGCCAGACTGGAGTGTCTCGCTCAGCAAGACGGCGTGCTGGAGTCCTGAGCTAGCAGGGAAAACAGAAGCAAGGGTAGTCTTGGCACATCAGGTGGCAGCTCCCAAGGGGGTTTCTGTGATCCAACCCGTCACACCATATATAAGCAAATAAAAAAAATAGTTTCCTCTAAGCTTATAGAAACTTTTTCATTTTAAAATGTACAGGGCATGGCTGACAACATTCTAGGAGGCTGGAGGAAAAGGTAGTTCTCAGAAAGTCTGGAAGGTTCCACAAGATTCTACAGAGGTCCAGAATGTAGAAGTGGGCTGATAAAGTTTGCGGATGACACAAAGTTGGGAGGTATTGCCAATTCGGAGAAGGATCGGGATATCCTGCAGGGAGACTTGGATGTAAACTGGAGTAATAGTAATAGGATGAAATTTAATAGTGAGAAGTGTAAGATGATGCATTTAGGGATGACTAACAAGAATTTTAGTTACAAGCTGGGGACGCATCGGTTGGAAGTAACGGAGGAGAAGAAGGACCTCGGAGTCCTGGTTGATCGCAGGATGACTATGAGTCGGCAATGTGACGTGGCCGTGAAAAAAGCTAATGCGGTCTTGGGATGCATTAGGCGAGGTATTTCTAGTAGGGATAAGGAGGTGCTGCTTCCGTTATACAAGGCACTGGTGAGACCTCATTTGGAGTACTGTGTGCAGTTCTGGTCTCCCATGTTTAAAAAGGATGAACTCAAACTGGAACGGGTACAGAGAAGGGCCACTAGGATGATACGAGGAATGGAAAACCTGTCATATGAAAGGAGACTCGAGGAGCTCGGTTTGTTTACCCTAACCAAAAGAAGGCTGAGAGGGGATATGATTGCTCTCTTTAAATATATCAGAGGGATAAATACCAGGGAGGGAGAGGAATTATTTCAGCTCAGTACTAATGTGGACACGAGAACAAATGGATATAAACTGGCCGTCGGGAAGTTTAGGCTTGAAATTAGACGACGGTTTCTAACCGTCAGAGGGGTGAAGTTCGGGAACAGCCTTCCGAGGGAAACAGTGGGGGCGAAAGACCTCTCTGGCTTTAAGATTAAGCTTGATAAGTTTATGGAGGGGATGGTTTGATGGGATAACGTGATTTCAGTCAATAGGTCAATAACATGCCATCGCAGGTAATTAGTATCAATGGTCAATGCGGGTCTGGCTGGAGAATCTTGCCCACATGCTCGGGGTTCTGCTGATCGCCATATTTGGGGTCGGGAAGGAATTTTCCTCCAGGGTAGATTGGCAAAGGCCCTGGAGGTTTTTCACCTTCCTCCGCAGCATGGGGCAGGGGTCGCTTGCTGGAGGATTCTCTGCGACTTGAAGTCTTTAAATCATGATTTGGGGACTTCAACAGCTGAGTCAAGGGAGAGAATTATTCCAGGAGTGGGTAGGTCAGCTTTTGTGGCCTGCATCGTGCGGGAGGTCAGACTAGATGATCATAATGGTCCCTTCTGACCTTAAAGTCTATGAGTCTATGAATCTATGAGAAACTTCTAGGAGGTTAGTGAAAAATGACTCCACATACAGAATACCTGAAACATTCTATTTTCCCTTTTGTCGCTAACAACAAGAACAGCAGCCCGAGCTTAGCACCCTCCAAGCCCAGCACCCCAGGCGGTCGCCAGCCCCTAAATCTGGCCCTGTCTGTATGTAATGAGGTGTTCACCTTACACAGGGCCTGGGAGGGATAAGGTGGCTAAGAGAGCCAATTAACTGCCCAGGCTGCACCTGGAGAAGGAGACAGGGAGCGGGGATTTACTAGAACAGGCTCAGCTGGGCAGGGCCTATATAAGCCAGGAAGCTGCAAACAGAAGGGGCTGCCAGAAGGCAGGCTGCAGTCGCTCCCTGAAAGGAGGGAGGTGGGAAGCTGGCGAACCTGGAGATGGAGGAAAGCAGGAAGGCATGACAGTGGAGGCCTTGGCTGTTGAGCGGAGGGCCCCTGAGCTGGAACCCGGAGTAGGGGGCAGGCCCAGGTTCCCCTGCCAGTCCCTGGGGAAGTGACACAGACCAGACATTGGAGAGCAGTCTGCCTGGGACAGTTTGCCTGGAAAGACTGTGATACCCTGGAAGGGGGAGATGTGCATAGCAACCTGGCCGAAGGGCCAAGTGTCAAAGAAGGAGCACCTTGGAGTTGCAGAGACCAGTGGACAAATCACCAGAGGAGGCAGCTAATCCCCAGAGCGGCCAGGAGGAGGCACCACCGGCAGTGAGTGCACCCTGAGAGAGTCTTTAATTGCATGATCACATATTGCTGGGCAAAGTTACAGGCCAGCCAGTAAATATTTCTTCTGTGAAGAGGGTCTAACAATGTGGGGGGGACAATTATTGAAATGTTCTGTCTATCCCACTAACACAATGGTAATAGTTTCAGTCATACTTGATACATTACTATTAGTATAACTAAAGCTCCTAGACGTGCAGATAATGATTTCACACTAATAATGGGGAATGTAGCCTGTGGATTCCTAGAGTAATTGTCTCTTTAATTAATGGTAGATCAGATACTGGTATTACTCTGCTTGTCCAAACGATTAGAGAGAGAATGTAACTTTCATGTGCCTAGTGACAGGGACCCTTTATCCAAATCCTGTAGAGAACAGGGCAGTGGGGGAAAATGTCCCAGAAACTCATCTCTCTGAAAGAGGGACTCTATCTCCTCCAGTGATTATTGCAAGGCAGCAGAATTGTTCAATGACCGGCTGCATTGACAGTGGTTACAAGGCATGGAGAATCCAAGTGCTGCAGTGTGCGAATGGGAAGAAAGGAAGGATGGGATATAAATGAATGAGTTGCTACAGCAGAAAACCGTTTTTGTGGCATTTCAGCTGAAGCTGTTTGGACAGTTCCAACAGGCACTGGCAGTGAGCTTCAGGTTGCAACCAGAGAGATCCCTGGGCCACACCAATCACTGTGGGGCTGATTCTGCCTATCCTTTAGTGGTCCCACCGCTTCTCTGATGAACTCTAGCCCCTCCTATCAAAGGGAACAAGAAATGCATTTTTTGCTAGTCAAGGCATTTGGCTTCAGCCTTATTATGTAGCTGGCAGTTATGGGAGGGAAGTGGGAATCAGCACTCATAGGGTTCCAGTCCCAACTCTGCCACTGACTCACTGTGCATCCTTTGGCAAGACACTTCTGGGCCACAATTGCCCTCTCTGTCCAATCAGGATAACACTGACCTACCTGGGGGAGGGCTGCGAATGTGAATGACTGTTGGGAGCCTTGGGACAACCTGGAGGAAAGGTGCCTGATACAATTAATTTTCCCATCTGCAAAAACAGTCAAGGGCTGACAGACTGTCTGCAAATTAAAAAGCTGTAATGGGCATCGATCACTTGTGGCAGGGCCCTGAACAGTGATGTCACAAGGAGATTTGAGTTATGTAAATGTTTTATAAACGTTATATACAGAATTGTTGACAGTCCAAGTTATTTTCTGGCATAAAGAAATTAAAAGAAAATGTTAACTGCACCACTTGGGTTTCAGAATAATTTCATCCTTGTTTCACTGGCACAGGGTCCCTCTGCTGCATTGTTATAATAGGAGATTTATAGAGCAATTGATTATCAAATATTAAAAGTGAAGCTGACAGGAACAAAAATTGTTTTGCGGCACTAATTATAATGAAAATAGTGGTCAGCATATTTCTACAAAAATGTTCAAGCCAATATATTAAAGTCTTAACAGTTGCAAATAAACTTGAAATTGCAAATGCCCCAAGTTTAAATTAGGAAACATTGAGTCAGTATAAACAAACCGAGTTGGAATCCCACTAAATCAAGAGAAATTAACGCTGCACGTTTTCATTTAAGCTTTTTCCCCTTTCCTCATGAGAAGGAAGGAATTACAGACATAATGGGCTTACTCCTACCCAATACAAAATGATGTTTTAAAATATATCCTTCCCTCCATATCTGGCTCGATAGCAAGTAGCAGACTGTGATTCTCGTGTATTCTGTGAGTTGGGGTCCTTTGAAGAAGGATTTCACATATGTTGCCCTTTGAAATGTTGGAAAACCTTTTTGTAAACAACCTTCATTTGTGGAACTTTAATTATTTGTTGTTGGTGTGCAATGTTTGCTTTAATGGACTAAAGCGGGGGGGGAACAATCAAAAAATAACAGACGAGCATCACATGGGAAGTACCTTCTCTTTATTTTACTAGTGGGGGTTTTTTTTGTTTGTTTTGGGGGGGGGGGGTTGAGTAGCTTTCTGCAAAAAGATAATTGTGTTCTGTGCTGTTTCTCCCCGCTCCTCCAAAATATATACTGTGACGGGTTGGATCACAGAAACCCCCTTGGGAGCTGCCACCCGATGTGCCAAGACTACCCCTGCTTCTGTTTTCCCTGCCAGCTCAGGACTCCAGCCCCCTGTCTTGCTGAGCGAGACACTCCAGTCTGGCTCCAACACAGACCCAGGGTCTGAATCACTTGTCCCAAAGCTGCAAGTTTGCCTAAAAACAGCTCACAGGAGTGTGCTTGTCTTTAGCACTCAGATGCCCAACTCCCAATGGGGTCTAAACCCAGATAAATCCGTTTTACCCTGCATAAAGCTTATGCAGGGCAAACTCATAAATTGTTCGCCCTCTATAACACTGATAGAGAGATATGCACAGTTGTTTGCTCCCCCAGGTATTAATACATACTCTGAGTAAATTACTAAATAAAAAGTGATTTTATTAAATACAGACAGTAGGATTTAAGTGGTTCAAAGTAGTAACAGACAGAACAAAGTAAGTCACAAGCAAAATAAAATAAAATGCGCAAATCTATGCCTAATCAAACTAAATACAGATAATCTCACCCTCAGAGATGCTTCAGTAAGTTTTTCTCAGACTGGACACCTTCCAGGCCTGGGCACAATTCTTTCCCCTGGTACAGCTCTTGTTCCAGCTTATGTGTTAGCTAGGGGTTTCTCCATGATGGCTCCTCTCTCTCCTCTCTGTTCTCTTCCACCCCTTTATATATCTTTTGCATAAGGCGGGAATCCTTTGTCCCTCTGGGTTTCCACCCCCCCTCACTGGAAAAGCACCAGGTTAAAGATGGATTCCAGTTCAGGTGACATGATCACATGTCACTGCAAGACTTCATTACTCACTTGCCAGCACACACATATACAGGAAGACTCAAAGGTAAATACAGCCATCTGCAGACAATGGGAGTCATCAAGATTCCAAACCATCCTTAATGGCCCACCCTCTACATAATTACAATAGGCCCTCAGAGTTATGTTTTATATTTCTAGTTTTAGATACAAGAGTGGTACATTGATACAAATCAGATGATCACACTCAGTAGATTATAAGCTTTGTAATGATACCTTACAAGAGACCTTTTGCATGAAGCATATCCCAGTTACATTATATCACTTATTACCGTATTTTCTCTAAATCTATCCCAGTTACATTATATTGACTTATTATTATATTTTTATAAAACCATGTAGACTGCACAACGTCACACCAAGCTCATTATTTCTGCTATGAGATGAACATGTGAACAAGTAAACTCACCGTTCGTTCCCTGGCACAGCTACACACTGTCCCTCACTCGGGGCAGGCCGTAAGCCTGCAGGCTCACTCGAAGGCTGTGCAATCCACAGGTGAGAACTGATCTTTAGACTGCCGCCGTTACTGATCGAGTACTTTGGTGGGGGCACTTTGGCCTTTGCCAGCCGTGCAAGGCCACATTGCCAACATCCGTCTGCGTCAGCTCCCTCGAGCAGGGATTTCTCTAGCATTAATGCCCAGGGTGCTGGATTTCCCCAGTCACCTTACTACACTGGGCAGGACTCTACACACGGGGACATTTGTGTGGCCTTGTGGATGGGCATTTCTGCCCATCTGCTCTCAGAAAGGAACGAGGACGATTTTCTAGAGCGTGTAGCTGCATGGGGGAAGGGGTTGGGATGAGAAGCATTAATGCATCAGCAGAGCGGCTGGCCGGGGGCATTCGGTTTGGATGGAGAGAGGAAGAGGTTCCTCTTTTAGACATGAGTGTATGTGTGAGTGAGTGGTGCATGAGTGCACAGGTTGTGTCAGTGTACCAGTGACGGAGTGTGTGTGTGTGTGTGTGTGTATGTGTGTGTGTGTGTGTGTGTGTGTGCGCGTGTGCACTAGGCCCCCAGGGCTAAGGAGCCAGGTTTTCACCACAGTCTACGGAGAAGGTGCAGGCACAGCTGAACGCTGCAGAGCAGCAGGAAATAGTGCAGCTCCCTTGTTAGTATTTTTTCTATTTGAAGGTCTCAGTGTGGTAGCTGGGTCAGTATCACCATGGCCATGTGATATACATCGCCCCAAATGCGTGGCTTCCCTCCATAGAATTCATGTCTGCAAGATGCTCACAACGCGTGGAAAAATACCAGCCTCACATGAGCACCTGCCGTCTTCAGTTTGCCAGATATTGAAGCTGGGCTAGACACTCTATGGAAACCAACGCACCTACAAATGTACTTTGCAGCTGGAGCATTATCGCACACCGTGGACTTGGAATCGTGCTGTGTTTTGTGAACCACTTAATTCCCTATCAGATAGTCTTACAACAAATCCATGTAATGCGGTGGCTGCTGTACTGTCTGACCTGAAACTGATACACAGATGGGAGACAGTGAACAAGTAAAAAGAACAGGAGTACTTGTGGCACCTTAGAGACTAACACATTTATTTGAGCATAAGCTTTTGTGGGCTACAGCCCACTTCATCAGATGCATAGAAGGAACATATAATAAGAAGATATATATACATACAGAGAACATGAAAAAGTGAAAGTAGCCATACCAACTGTATGAGGCTAATTAATTAAGATGAGCTATCATACAGTTGGTATGGCTACTTTCACTTTTTCATGTTCTCTGTATGTATATATATCTTCTTATTATATGTTCCTTCTATGCATCTGATGAAGTGGGCTGTAGCCCACAAAAGCTTATGCTCAAATAAATGTGTTAGTCTCTAAGGTGCCACAAGTACTCCTGTTCTTTTTACTTGTTCACTGTCTCCCATCTGTGTATCAGTTTCAGGTCAGACAGTACAGCAGCCACCGCATTACATGGATTTGTTGTAAGACTATCTGATAGGGAATTAAGTGGTTCACAAAACACAGCACGATTCCAAGTCCACGGTGTGCGATAATGCTCCAGCTGCAAAGTACATTTGTAGGTGCGTTGGTTTCCATAGAGTGTCTAGCCCAGCTTCAATATCTGGCAAACTGAAGACGGCAGGTGCTCATGTGAGGCTGGTATTTTTCCACGCGTTGTGAGCATCTTGCAGACATGAATTCTATGGAGGGAAGCCACGCATTTGGGGCGATGTATATCACATGGCCATGGTGATACTGACCCAGCTACCACACTGAGACCTTCAAATAGAAAAAATACTAACAAGGGAGCTGCACTATTTCCTGCTGCTCTGCAGCGTTCAGCTGTGCCTGCACCTTCTCCGTAGACTGTGGTGAAAACCTGGCTCCTTAGCCCTGGGGGCCTAGTGCACACGCGCACACACACACACACACACACACACATACACACACACACACACACACACTCCGTCACTGGTACACTGACACAACCTGTGCACTCATGCACCACTCACTCACACATACACTCATGTCTAAAAGAGGAACCTCTTCCTCTCTCCATCCAAACCGAATGCCCCCGGCCAGCCGCTCTGCTGATGCATTAATGCTTCTCATCCCAACCCCTTCCCCCATGCAGCTACACGCTCTAGAAAATCGTCCTCGTTCCTTTCTGAGAGCAGATGGGCAGAAATGCCCATCCACAAGGCCACACAAATGTCCCCGTGTGTAGAGTCCTGCCCAGTGTAGTAAGGTGACTGGGGAAATCCAGCACCCTGGGCATTAATGCTAGAGAAATCCCTGCTCGAGGGAGCTGACGCAGACGGATGTTGGCAATGTGGCCTTGCACGGCTGGCAAAGGCCAAAGTGCCCCCACCAAAGTACTCGATCAGTAACGGCGGCAGTCTAAAGATCAGTTCTCACCTGTGGATTGCACAGCCTTCGAGTGAGCCTGCAGGCTTACGGCCTGCCCCGAGTGAGGGACAGTGTGTAGCTGTGCCAGGGAACGAACGGTGAGTTTACTTGTTCACATGTTCATCTCATAGCAGAAATAATGAGCTTGGTGTGACGTTGTGCAGTCTACATGGTTTTATAAAAATATAATAATAAGTCAATATAATGTAACTGGGATAGATTTAGAGAAAATACGGTAATAAGTGATATAATGTAACTGGGATATGCTTCATGCAAAAGGTCTCTTGTAAGGTATCATTACAAAGCTTATAATCTACTGAGTGTGATCATCTGATTTGTATCAATGTACCACTCTTGTATCTAAAACTAGAAATATAAAACATAACTCTGAGGGCCTATTGTAATTATGTAGAGGGTGGGCCATTAAGGATGGTTTGGAATCTTGATGACTCCCATTGTCTGCAGATGGCTGTATTTACCTTTGAGTCTTCCTGTATATGTGTGTGCTGGCAAGTGAGTAATGAAGTCTTGCAGTGACATGTGATCATGTCACCTGAACTGGAATCCATCTTTAACCTGGTGCTTTTCCAGTGAGGGGGGGTGGAAACCCAGAGGGACAAAGGATTCCCGCCTTATGCAAAAGATATATAAAGGGGTGGAAGAGAACAGAGAGGAGAGAGAGGAGCCATCATGGAGAAACCCCTAGCTAACACATAAGCTGGAACAAGAGCTGTACCAGGGGAAAGAATTGTGCCCAGGCCTGGAAGGTGTCCAGTCTGAGAAAAACTTACTGAAGCATCTCTGAGGGTGAGATTATCTGTATTTAGTTTGATTAGGCATAGATTTGCGCATTTTATTTTATTTTGCTTGTGACTTACTTTGTTCTGTCTGTTACTACTTTGAACCACTTAAATCCTACTGTCTGTATTTAATAAAATCACTTTTTATTTAGTAATTTACTCAGAGTATGTATTAATACCTGGGGGAGCAAACAACTGTGCATATCTCTCTATCAGTGTTATAGAGGGCGAACAATTTATGAGTTTGCCCTGCATAAGCTTTATGCAGGGTAAAACGGATTTATCTGGGTTTAGACCCCATTGGGAGTTGGGCATCTGAGTGCTAAAGACAAGCACACTCCTGTGAGCTGTTTTTAGGCAAACTTGCAGCTTTGGGACAAGTGATTCAGACCCTGGGTCTGTGTTGGAGCCAGACTGGAGTGTCTCGCTCAGCAAGACAGGGGGCTGGAGTCCTGAGCTGGCAGGGAAAACAGAAGCAGGGGTAGTCTTG
>NW_020703668.1:1189-1313 GCF_002925995.2 Terrapene triunguis | reverse complement strand
ATAGATAGATGGGGTATATGGGGATAGATAGATAGATAGATAGATGGGGTGGATGGGGATAGATAGATAGATAGATAGATAGATAGATAGATAGATAGATGGTGTATGGGGATAGATAGATAGA
>NW_020703667.1:0-1187 GCF_002925995.2 Terrapene triunguis | reverse complement strand
CTTATTATCATGTTTTTATAAAACCATATAGACTGCACAACGTCACACCCTCCTCCTGAACTTACTGCCAGAGACTTGGACACTGACCATGGCGGAGGCAGTATACCTAAAATTCGGTTTTGGGCTTCCCTATGGGGCAGACACTCCTGTGTCCCCCAAAAGGGAAAGAGACCCTGATCCAGCTGTAGGCTCACAGCTCTAAGCTATGAGAGACCTTTCGCTGGCCAGCAAAATCCCCCCCCTTTCACTCAGGTTGGGTTTGTTTCCAGCTAGAGTCCTTGGGGTTTGTTCCCACCGCAGCAGTCACCAGGACCCCAACTTCCAGCTCCAGGATATGTGTCTCTGTGCACCTCTTCCACTCCATTACAGCCAGGTTATGCTTCTGGGTCTTACTTGCTTTGTCTCTTAAGTCCAGGCTGGTGGGCAGCCTTTTCCTTTCCCAGGCAAATTGTACATCAATTTCCATTTGTCTCCCCTTGAGACCATCGCTTGATGAGCTGGGATACCACAGAGAACACCCTCCTGCCAGAACAGGCACCCCTCCACTCCTGTCTTGCTAGGTTAGACACTTCAGTCAGCTTCAGCACAGACAGAGGTTGGGCCACACCCATCTGCAGTTCACTGAAACTGAGATGCACTCAGTTCAGGGGCTTCTTAGTTAACAGAGACATTCCCAGTGCCCATTGTTCAGTCTTTCTGGGCAATTTGCGACTTGTGTAGTTTTAGCTTCTTTTGATCTTCATTCTTACTTATTTTCCTTCCTTTTCTGTCCCTAATTCCCTTTCCCGAAATAAGCAAACAGAAAATAACAAACCAGTAACCACTTTGTCTGTTCTCCAGCCACCACACTTAAAACTCACTTAAAATCACTACCAGTATCTCAAAGCAATCAGCTGTGCACAGATCCTGCTCGACTACGCCACTGTGACGGGTTGGATCACAGAAACCCCCTTGGGAGCTGCCACCCGATGTGCCAAGACTACCCCTGCTTCTGTTTTCCCTGCCAGTTCAGGACTCCAGCACCCCGTCTTGCTGAGTCAGACACTCCTGTCTGGCTCTAACACAGACCAAGGATCTGGATCACTTGTCCCAAAGCTGCAAGGTTACCCAAAAACAGCTCACAGGAGTGTGCTTGTCTTTAGCACTCAGATGCCCAACTCCCAATGGGGTCTAAACCCAGATAAATC
>NW_020703666.1:0-5335 GCF_002925995.2 Terrapene triunguis | reverse complement strand
CAGACCATCCTAACAACTCCTCTCCAGGTACCACTTCCCATCCCAGGAAATTCCCCACCTACAAGGCAGGCGATGATACTGAGGCCTTCTTAGAAAATTTTGAAAGGGCCTGCCTTGGATACAACATCCCTCTAACCCAGTACATGGTAGAGCTGAGACCGCAGCTCAGTGGACCCTTAGCAGAGGTGGCGGCTGAAATGCCTAAGGAACACATGAACAGTTATGAACTTTTTAAAAACAAGGCCAGAATCAGAATGGGGCTAACACCTGAGCATGCCCGTCGGCGGTTCAGAGCCCTAAGGTGGAAACCAGATGTGTCATTTACCCGGCATGCCTACCACATTCAAAAAAATTGGGATGCCTGGATATCAGGAGCAAATGTTAAATCTACGGAAGAGTTGCCCTTCCTATTGCAAATGGAGCAGTTTTTAGAGGGTGTTCCTGAGGAAATAGAAAGGTACATCCTAGATGGGAAGCCCAAAACTGTAACCGAGGCGGGGGAGATTGGAGCCAAATGGGTGGAGGTGACAGAAAAGAAAAAAGCTAGTAGCAGTTGGAGCGAATATCAGAAGGGGCAAGCCGAAACAAAACCTTACCACCGGGGACAACCCAAGGCCCCACCCACATCCCAAGGGAAACCCCAGACGCCTTCTCACCCCACCCCACCAGTCTCCACCAACCAACATCGCCCCGGTGATACCTTAGCAGGGCGATGTTTTAAATGTAATGAACTGGGGCATATAAAGGCTCACTGCCCCAAGAACCCCAACCGATTACAGTTCATTACACCCCAATCACACCAAAGATCCCCAGACCCAGATGCCTCTCTCATACCCTCGGAGCGAAGGGAAACCTTGAGAGTGGGCGGTAAGAAGGTTATCGCTTGGAGGGATACTGGGGCACAAGTGTCAACTATCCACCAATCCCTAGTGGACCCCAAACTCATCAACCCGGAGGCTACAGTGACAATTCAACCCTTCGTGTCACAGTCTGTAACCTTGCCTACAGCCCAGTTGCATGTCCAGTACAAGGGCTGGGCAGGAATGTGGACTTTTCAGTATATGACAATTATCCCATCCCCATGCTGCTGGGGGAAGACTTGGCCAACCATGTGAAGCTAGCCAAGAGGGTGGGAATAGTCACCCGCAGCCAGGCTAAGCAAGCTTTCACCCCCATCCCTGTTCCTGAGCCGTCCACCAGAGCCCCGTCGGTGTTACCGGAGACCCAAACACAGGTGGTGGAACCGGATCCCCTGCCAACGACTGCAACAGCCGTAGTGGATCCAATCCCAGAGACCCAGCCAAAGCCAGTCCCAGAACCGGAACTGGCAACGCAACCAGCACCCGAACCATTGCCAGCACTGAGTCCAGCGCTTGCAACCCCGTCTACAACTCCAATGCCAGAGGGCACCAGCGAGCCTGAACTGGCGGAAGCAGCAGATAACCCTACCCAAGAGGCTCAGCCAGAGCCTGAAATACCACATAGTGCACCAGAGGACAGCGGTTCACAGTCAATGGAAACAGCCCCAGCACCTGCATCGCTTCCAGAGGGACCAAGCCCCAGTCCACAGTCCAAGGAGGAACTGATGTCTCCAGCATCAAGGGAACAGTTCCAGGCCGAGCAGGAAGCAGATGACAGCCTCCAGAAAGCTTGGGCGGCGGCGCGGAGCACCCCACCGCCTCTCAGCTCTTCTAACCGATCCCGGTTTGTTGTAGAACAAGGACTTTTATACAAGGAGACTCTTTCTGGTGGGCACCAGGAAGACTGGCATCCTCAAAGACAGTTGGTAGTTCCCACTAAGTATCGGGTAAAGCTCTTGAGCTTAGCCCATGATCATCCCAGTGGCCATTCTGGGGTGAACAGAACCAAAGACCGGTTGGGGAAGTCCTTCCACTGGGAGGGAATGGGCAAGGACGTTGCTAATTATGTCCGGTCTTGTGAGGTGTGCCAACGAGTGGGAAAGCCCCAAGACCAGGTTAAAGCCCCTCTCCAGCCACTACCCATAATTGAGGTCCCATTTCAGCGAGTAGCTGTGGATATTCTGGGTCCTTTCCCAAAGAAGACACCCAGAGGAAAGCAGTACGTACTGACTTTCATGGATTTTGCTACCCGATGGCCGGAAGCTGTACCCTTAAGCAACACCAAGGCTAAAAGTGTGTGTCAGGCATTAGCAGACATTTTTGCCAGGGTAGGGTGGCCCTCCGACATCCTTACAGATTCGGGAACTAATTTCCTGGCAGGGAACATGAAAAACCTGTGGGAAGCTCATGGGGTGAATCACTTGGTTGCCACCCCTCATCACCATCAAACCAATGGTCTGGTGGAGAGGTTTAATGGAACTTTGGGGGCCATGATACGTAAATTCATAAATGAACACTCCAATGATTGGGACCTAGTGTTGCAGCAGTTGCTTTTTGCCTACAGGGCTGTACCACATCCCAGTTTAGGGTTTTCACCATTTGAACTTGTGTATGGCCGCGAGGTTAAGGGGCCATTACAGTTGGTGAAGCAGCAATGGGAGGGGTTTACGCCTTCTCCAGGAACTAACATTCTAGACTTTGTAAGCAACCTACAAAACACCCTCCGACACTCTTTAGCCCTTGCTAAAGAAAACCTAAAGAATGCTCAGGAAGAGCAAAAGGCCTGGTATGATAAACATTCCAGAGAACGGTCCTTCAAAGTAGGAGACCAAGTCATGGTCTTAAAGGCGCTCCAGGCCCATAAAATGGAAGCGTCGTGGGAAGGACCATTCACGGTCCAGGAGCGCCTAGGAGCTGTTAACTATCTCATAGCCTCCCCCACCTCCAACATAAAGCCTAAGGTATACCATGTTAATTCTCTTAAGCCCTTTTATTCCAGAGAATTAAACGTTTGCCAGTTTACAGCCCAGGAAACAGATGACGCGGAGTGGCCGGCAGGTGTCTACTACGAAGGAAAAAGGAATGGTGGCGTGGAAGAGGTGAACCTCTCCACGACCCTGGGACGTCTGCAGCGACAGCAGATCAAGGAGCTGTGCACAAGCTTTGCACCGATTTTCTCAGCCACTCCAGGACGGACCGAACGGGCATACCACTCCATTGACACAGGTAATGCTCACCCAATTAGAACCCCACCCTACCGGGAGTCACCTCATGCCCAAGCTGCTATACAAAGGGAGATCCAGGACATGCTACAGATGGGTATAATCCGCCCCTCTAACAGTGCATGGGCATCTCCAGTGGTTCTAGTTCCCAAACCAGATGGGGAAATACGCTTTTGCGTGGACTACCGTAAGCTAAATGCTGTAACTCGTCCTGACAACTATCCAATGCCACGCACAGATGAGCTATTGGAAAAATTGGGACATGCCCAATTCATCTCTACTTTAGACTTAACCAAAGGGTACTGGCAAGTACCACTAGATGAACCTGCTAAGGAAAAGTCAGCCTTCGTCACCCAGGCAGGGGTGTACGAATTCAATGTACTCCCTTTCGGGTTGCGAAATGCACCCGCCACCTTCCAAAGACTTGTAGATGGTCTCCTAGCGGGATTGGGAGAATCTGCAGTTGCCTACCTCGATGATGTGGCCATTTTTTCTGATTCATGGACAGAGCACCTGGAGCACCTGGGAAAAGTCTTCGAGCGCATCCGACAGGCAGGACTAACTGTTAAGGCTAAAAAGTGTCAAATAGGCCAAAACAGAGTGACGTACCTGGGGCACCAGGTGGGTCAAGGAACTATAAATCCCCTACAGGCCAAAGTGGATGCTATCCAAAAGTGGCCGGTTCCAAAGTCAAAGAAACAGGTCCAATCCTTCTTAGGCTTGGCCGGATATTATAGGCGATTTGTACCACACTACAGCCAAATCGCCGCCCCGCTGACAGACCTAACCAGAAAGAAACAGCCAAATGCAGTTCAGTGGACTGATAAGTGTCAAAAGGCCTTTAACCAGCTTAAGGCAACACTCATGTCTGACCCTGTGCTAAGGGCCCCAGACTTTGACAAACCGTTCCTAGTAACCACAGATGCTTCCGAGAGAGGCGTGGGAGCAGTTTTAATGCAGGAAGGACCGGATCAAGAATTCCATCCTGTCGTGTTTCTCAGCAAGAAACTGTCTGAGAGGGAAAGCCACTGGTCAATCAGCGAAAAGGAATGCTACGCCATTGTGTACGCGCTGGAAAAGCTACGCCCATATGTTTGGGGACGGCGTTTCCAACTACAAACAGACCATGCTGCGCTACAGTGGCTTCATACCGCCAAGGGAAATAACAAAAAACTTCTTCGATGGAGTTTAGCTCTCCAAGATTTTGATTTTGAAATACAACACATTTCGGGAGCTTCTAACAAAGTGGCTGATGCACGCTCCCGGGAAAGTTTCCCAGAGTTAACTGGTTAACAATTGTTCTTGGAATGAAACATATTGTTAGTTTTTATATAATCAGTAGTATGTCTAAAGGTACATGTGTCTTATTAACTCTGTTTTCTCCTAGAACTCCAGGAAGAAATCACAGCCAGTGTGGAACCGAACGTCCAACACTATCTGTGATTTGGGGGGCGTGTCATAACTATGAAGGGAAGGGTAACAGCTCTCTGTGTACAGAGACTCCAAATCCTTTTACCTGTAAAGGGTTAAGAAGCTCGGGTAACCTGGCTGACACCTGACCCAAGGACCAATAAGGAGACAAGATACTTTCAAATCTTGGGGGGGGAAAGGCTTTTGTGTGTGCTCTTTGTTTTAACGAGTGGTTCGCTCTGGGGACTGAGAGGGACCAGACATCAATCCAGGTTCTCCCCATCTTTCTAAACAAGTCTCTCCTATTTCAAACTAGTAAGTAAAAGACAGGCAAGGCGTCTTAGATTTACTTTGTTTTCTCAACTTGTAAATGTACCTTTTTACCAGAGTGTGTATCTTTGTTTGCTGTACTTTGAACCTAAGACAGAGGGGGGTCCTCTGAGCTCTTTAAGTTTGATTACCCTGTAAAGTATTCTCCATACTGATTTTACAGAGATGATTTTTACCTTTTTCTTTAATTAAAAGCCTTCTTTTTTAAGAACCAGATTGATTTCTCCTTGTTTTAAGATCCAAGGGGGTTTGGATCTGTATTCACCAGGAATTGGTGAAAGGAGGGTGGAGGAAGGAGGGGGGATGGTTAATTTCTCCTTGTTTTAAGATCCAAGGGGGTTTGGATCTGTGTTCACCAGGGAATTGGTGAAAGGTTTCTCAAGGCTTCCCAGGGAGGGAATTCTTGTGATGGTGGCAGCGGACCAAAGCTAAGCTGGTAGATAAGCTTAGAAGTTTTTATGCAGGCCCCTACATTTGAACCCTAAAGTTCAAAGTGGGGATCCAGCCTTGACA
>NW_020703665.1:4625-4764 GCF_002925995.2 Terrapene triunguis | reverse complement strand
CTAAAAAGGACTGAGCCTGCTGAGGAGAAGAAGGTACTTTGCCACACGTGGTGTCAGAAGTGGGATGTTGTGAGGTGTTGCGGCAAGCCATCTCAGGGCAAGGTAAATCGCACACACACACAAAAAAAAAAAAAAAAAA
>NW_020703665.1:0-4525 GCF_002925995.2 Terrapene triunguis | reverse complement strand
AAAAAAAAAAAAAAAAAAAAAAAAAAAAGATGGAGGACGTAGTGAAGGCGTTGATTCAGGCCACTGCGGCCCAACAAGAGGCTACCAGAGTACAGATGACAGCCCAGCAAGAGTCAGTACGTGTCCAACAGGAGACAAACCAATTGCTGATGAACCAGGCGGCCCAAGATCGAGCCACCCTGAATGAGGTAGTGAACCAGTTGAAAGCCCTGACCGCGCTGACGCATGGGCCCCAGGGGACCCGGCCCCTACGCGCAAGCAACTATTTACAGAAGATGACAACGGATGATGATATAGAGGCGTATCTCCTTGCATTCGAGAGGACGGCACTGCGGGAGGCTTGGCCCCAAGATCAGTGGGCAGGCCTCCTGGCTCCATTTCTGTGTGGGGAGGCTCAGAAGGCCTATTTCGATATGACCACAGAAGCAGCTATGGATTACCCCCAGCTGAAGGCGGAAATCCTGGCGAGGTCTGGGGTGACGCCGGCCATAAGGGCCCAGCGCTTCCACGAGTGGAAATACCGGGACGACAAAGCGCCGAGGTCCCAGCTATTTGACCTGATCCACCTCGCCCGGAAGTGGCTCCGCCCTGAGACCCATGGGCCGGAGAAGGTGGTGGAAATCCTGGTGTTGGACAGGTACATGAGGGGGTTGCCGCCGGGCGTACGAGGGTGGGTCCGCCAAAATGATCCCTCCTCGTATGATGAGCTAGTTGCCCTCGTAGAGAGACACTTAGCAGCCCAAGAACTTTCTCGGACACCCGGGGAAGGAAGGCGCCAGAATCGGAGACCAGTCTCCGTACCGAGGCCCCGGTTTGCCCTAGCACCAGGCCCGACAATGGAGGGGAGGAAGGAGGCAGAAGAGCAGCCCGCGGTCCCGGAGAGACTTGAGGACTGGGGGAGAAAGACTCGAGAGATAAAGCCCAGCAGCCCGAAAAATAGGGGGCTGCCCCGAGCGGGGTACCGATGTTATGCCTGTGGCGAAATGGGGCATATCGCTGCCCAATGCCCGAATCTAGGAGAGCCTATGCAATGCGAACTGGGAGATATAGGGGGACCATGTGATCTAATAAGTCTAGTCGGGGTTGCGATGGTCCCTCATAGATACACTAGGCCAGTTAAGATGAATGGTATAAAGACCACAGCCTTAGTAGACTCGGGAAGTGCAATCACGTTAGTCTCGGGGAAGCTGGTCGGGCAAGACCAACTATCCCGGGCCAAACGCTCGGGAATATCCTGTGTGCATGGGGATGTCAACTATTATCCAACCATCCCCGTAAAAATAGAAGTTCTCGGAAGGCCCACTAGGGTGACGGTGGGAGTAGTTCCAAAACTCCCCTACCCTGTCCTTATCGGACGAGACTTCCCAGGGTTTGATACCCTACTCCCTGGGGAGGAGGTAGAAGAAAATAATGACCCTGGGACCCAGGGCGTGGCCCAGATCGTTAACCCTCCCCCGGCCTTCCATGAATTTACCCAGGATTTGTTCTCCCCGCCGGGGAAGTCCAGGAAGACTAGGAGGGAACGGAGGGCGGATAAAAGGAGGGGGACGAGGGTCCTGACCCAGTGCCAGAAGTCTACGCTTGTAGGGGAAAGAAGGGGCTCGACTGACAGTGGGACTGGGTCGGCGATCAACAACCCTATCGCCGGACCTGGTTCCCCAGGGGCTTTCCCCGAGGGGGAGACGGAGGTAGACCCCCCCGAGTTTAGACAAATGGGGACCGCACGCGGGAATTTTGGTCAGGATCAGGCCAATGATCCCATATACCACAATATTCTCAAAGAAGTAGTCGAGGTAAATGGGGTACCCGTGGAGGGGAGAGTTAAGGGCGCGGGGCCATATTATATGATTAAGAATGACCTACTATACAGAATAGTCCGGGTCCAAGAGCAAGTCATACAACAACTCTTGGTCCCACGGAAGCATCAAAGAGCCGTAATGGAGCTGGCCCACAGCCATCTGTTCGGGGGCCATCTCGGGGTAGATAAGACCCTGGATCGGATTCTACAGAGGTTTTTTTGGCCTGGTGTTTATGCAGCGGTCCGGCGATATTGCACATCCTGTCCAGAATGCCAGATACATGGGCCCCGACCCCACTTAAGGGCCCCTCTGGTACCTCTGCCGATTATCGAGGTCCCATTTGAGCGTATAGCTATGGACATAGTAGGGCCATTGGAAAAGTCAGCCCGGGGCCATCAATACATTCTAGTAGTACTAGATTATGCCACCCGATACCCCGAGGCCGTACCCCTACGGAATACCACGTCCAAGACCATCGCCAAAGAATTAGTCCAGATTTTTTCCAGAGTAGGAATACCTAAGGAGATCCTGACGGACCAAGGGACCCCCTTTGTGTCTAAGCTGATGAAGGACCTGTGTACAATGCTCCACATACAGACCCTTAGAACATCGGTCTACCATCCCCAGACCGATGGCCTGGTCGAACGCTTTAATAGGACATTGAAGAACCTGTTACGGAAAGTGATTAGTCGTGACGGGAAAGACTGGGACGCCCTGCTGCCTTACTTGCTGTTTGCCATACGGGAGGTACCTCAGGCTTCCACTGGATTCTCCCCCTTCGAGCTGTTATACGGTCGCCACCCCAGGGGCATACTGGACCTGGCTAAAGAAGACTGGGAAGAACAGCCGAACCCTGGGAGAAACGTGGTTGAACATGTGTTGCAGATGAAAGACAGAATAGCCCAAGTCACCCCCCTTGTGCGCGAACATATGGAGAAGGCCCAAGGGGCACAACGGACAAACTATGATCGCCGAGCAACGACCCGGAAGTTCCAGGTGGGGGACCGGGTGATGGTGCTCATACCCACGGCCGAGAGCAAGCTCCTGGCCAGGTGGCAGGGGCCGTACGAGGTAATAGAAGCGATAGGAGAAGTTGACTATAAGGTCCGACAGCCGGGCCGCCGAAAGCTGGAGCAGATCTACCATATAAATCTGCTGAAACCTTGGCACGATAGAGAAGCTCCGGTGGCTGCGCTGGGGGCGCCATTCCCTAAAAGCAACCAGCCCGACCTGGTGGGGATATCCCCGGAGTTGACTCCGGAACAGCGATCAGAAGTGATCAGCCTGATCAAACGCAACCAGGATGTGTTCTCCGAAAAACCGGGCAGGACTACGGAGGTTCACCATCACATCCTCACGGAGCCTGGAGTGAAGGTGAACGTTAAGCCATACCGGATCCCAGAGGCCAAGAGAGAAGAGATTAGGACAGAGGTCAGGAAAATGCTAGCCTTAGGAGTCATTGAAGAATCTCATAGCCAATGGTCCAGTCCCGTGGTTTTAGTGCCTAAGCCAGACGGCAGTATGAGGTTCTGCAATGACTTCCGCAAACTCAATGAGGTGTCCCAATTTGATGCCTACCCTATACCCAGGATAGATGAGCTGATTGACAGATTGGGAAAGGCACGGTTTATGTCTACCCTTGACCTTACCAAGGGCTATTGGCAGATCCCCCTGGCCAAGGCCGACAAGGAGAAGACAGCCTTTGCAACGCCAGAAGGTCTATATCAGTACACTGTTCTCCCCTTTGGGTTGCATGGGGCCCCCGCTACTTTCCAACGGCTGATGGACAAACTGTTGCGACCCCATGGAAAGTACGCGGCAGCCTATCTCGATGATGTCATCATATATAGCCCCGACTGGGAGACTCATGTGGAGAAGGTGGAAGCGGTCCTGGACACCCTGAGGAAGGCAGGGCTGACTGCCAATCCCTCCAAATGTTCGATCGGGTTAGCTGAGGCTAAGTACCTTGGGTATATAGTGGGGAGGGGCGTGGTGAAGCCCCAGCTCAACAAGTTAGAAGCTATACAGAAGTGGCCCCGACCACTCCGGAAGAAACAGGTCAGAGCATTCCTGGGACTAGTGGGGTACTATAGGCGGTTCATTCCCCACTTCGCCACCAGGGCATGCCCATTAACGGACCTAACAAAAGCTCGGGGCCCGGACATAGTAAAATGGTCTGCTGCGGCCGAAGGCGCTTTTGCGGATCTGCGGACGGCCCTCTGCACAGACCCCGTACTAGTAGCCCCAGACTGGGGGAAGGAGTTTATCCTACAAACCGACGCCTCTGAAGTAGGGCTGGGAGCGGTGCTTTCCCAAATGGTCGGAGATGATGAACACCCCGTCCTCTTCCTCAGTAGGAAGCTCCTACCTAGGGAACGGAAATACGCCGTGGTGGAGAAGGAATGCCTGGCTGTGAAATGGGCCATAGAGAGCCTCCGCTACTATCTACTTGGACGGAGATTTACCCTGGTCACGGACCATGCCCCTTTGCAGTGGATGCACCAAAACAGGGACAAAAACGCGAGAGTAACAAGATGGTTCCTGTCGCTTCAACCCTTCCACTTCACAGTACGCCATAGGTCTGGGACCCGACATGGCAATGCGGATGGCCTGTCGAGAGTGCACTGCTTTCCGACCCAAGTAGCCCAACCCCATAGTGTTGAGCAGGGGGGGGGGATATGTGGCAAACCCAGGGCAAACAGCTACAAAGGGGGTAGTAATCAGTC
>NW_020703664.1:0-2956 GCF_002925995.2 Terrapene triunguis | reverse complement strand
GAACTGTGTAAGTGTATATGTTCCCCATATGGTCCGAGCCTTGCTGGACACTAAGGGTGGTCTTTGGCTCACACAGGCTCGGGTTGCTCGGTACCAGGCGAAGCTGTTAAAGAATCCTGAAGTCACCCTACAGATCTGTCCCTCCCTTAATCCAGCTACACTGCTACCAGAGACAGAAAAGCAGGAACATGACTGTCTAGAAATCATAGATGTTCAGTATTCTAGCCGCCCATATCTAAAAGATCAGCCACTCCCAAATGCTGACTTGGAATGGTATACAGATGGAAGTAGTACTGTTGTGGATGGGCGAAGGAGGGCTGGTTATGCTATTGTGTCTCTTCATGATACCGTGGAAGCTGAGAGTTTACCGGCAGAAACATCTGCCCAGCTTGCTGAACTGGTGGCCCTGACTCGGGCACTCAAGCTGGCAAAAGACAAACGGGTTAATATCTTTACTGATTCAAAGTATGCTTTTGGGGTATTGCATGCTCACGCTGGTTTGTGGAAGCAAAGGGGAAAGCTAACAGCCCAAGGCTCTCCAGTCAAGCATGGGTTTCAAATTCTCCGGCTTTTAGAAGCAGTACAACTCCCCTCAGCAGAAGCAGTGGTGCATTGTAAAGCCCATCAAAGGGAAGATCAAGATGTAACCAAGGGCAATGCCAGAGCAGACAGGGAAGCTAAGCGTGCTGCTACCCTGAAATCACCAACTGAGGAGAATGCCCAAATGCATGCCCTCATCCCATCAGTGGGTGAGCTTGCAGCCCCTCAGTACTCCCAAGAGGACAGAAACCTGGCTGACAGTCTCGGTCTCCAGGAAAAGGAGGGATGACTTTATTCCACAGAGGGAAAAATCCTCCTGCCCAAGGGCCTGATTCGACCAGTGTTGCAGAAACTGCATCAAACCACACACGCAGGCAGAGAGGCTCTTACCCAGCTCATGAATAAATATTTTCTAACCTCTAGACTTAACCCCCTAGCATCACAGGTACAAGCTGAATGTTTAATCTGCCAAAAGAATAACCCTCGACCAGGAGTAGCAGTGCCACCAGCCACCCTGGAACCTACCCCAGGCCCAGGATTAGTGTGGCAAATAGACTTTACTGAGTTTCCCAGGACCCAAGGGTACAGGTACCTCCTCGTCTTAGTGGATCGATTCAGTGGATGGCCTGAAGCCTTCCCATGTCGTAACAACACTGCCAAGACAGTGGCTCTTAAGTTTGTCAAGGAAATCATTCCTCGCTTCGGCCTTCCCCAGTGGATGGAATCTGACAATGGAACACACTTCACATCTCAAATTGTTCAAAAGATATCAAGTGCTCTGCAGATCTCCTGGAAACTCCACACACCCTGGCGACCACAAGCCAGTGGAGTAGTGGAACGCACAGATCAGACACTCAAGCGACACCTCTCAAAGGTCTGTTAGGAAGCCTCTCTTAAGTGGCCTGATGCCTTGCCCCTTGTGTTACTTCGCATTCGTGCTCTCCTTAAGGGTAGAATAGGACTTAGTCCCTTCGAGATTATGTTTGGAAGAGCATGGCCTATGAATGGTACCCCAGTTCTGGCAGGGGAGGGGAGATGGGGTGTGGTTTCTTGTCTTAGTACATGTGCCTTCTGTCTGCTGTTCTTTCTTTTCTTCACAGGTACACCAAAGATTCACAGCCTCTTCTGCTGGATACTCCGGTCCACTCCCTGCAGCCTGGTGACTCCGTTCTTGTGCAGACCTGGAAGGACGAGCCTCTCCAAGAGAAGTGGAAGGGACCCCACACCGTCCTGCTTGTCACCCATACAGCGGCAAAGGTCGAAGGACACAAGAACTGGATTCATCACTCTCGACTGAAAGCAGTGCCCACTCCTGAACAGTGGACTGTCCAGCCTGCGGAGAAGACTGCTAGCGAAGATTTGGGACTTAAGCTGCTATTCAAAAGACAGTAAGGGTCACTGGGAATGCGTTGTGATCTTTCTGAACAGTCACAGCATACTCCCCGCGAGAACCCTGAGCATTGGTTTTATTTTCTCACAGAAGGCCGACCTCGCCTATGTATTTGGTCTTGTTATTTTTTTGACTTGTTTAGTGTCAACAATTCTTGTTATCCTCTGGGTATTTAGGTTGTGGTAATTACAATATGGGTTTAGGTTTAGGGTCTCTCACAGCATTTCTTTTTATTACAGAGGCAATTCTTCTGTTACCTACTGTTTCATCCACATCACATGCAGGATGGGGAGCCATCCCTGCAGATATGGCTACTAACACATACGAGGCCCTGAAAATTGCCTTTGCCCATGAGTTCAATCTCTCCAACTGTTGGATATGTGCCCAGACTCCCCATCATTCAGCGGGATTGCCCTGGAGAGTAGTTCACCAAAATTGGTCAGACTTTTGTCAAAGGTGGATGGTTACCAGTAGTAGCACCTCTGACAATTTAAGTTTGCCAATGATACCCTAGCCATAGAGAAAAGCATAAGTTCTGAGCTGTACCAGCTTCGACTGCTGGCTTTGCAGAACCGCCAGGCCCTAGATTATGTGTTAGCCTCACGAGGCGGGGTCTGTGCTCTTATTGGAGAAGAGTGTTGTACCTATGTCCCAGAGTTTTCACAGGACATTAACAAGCACATCTTGTCAGCTGAACGGGCCTTTAACCAGTGGAAGGCCCAGGAAAGGGAACCCACTATTTTGGATTCCCTTTGGGGTTGGATACCTGGTTTAGTGGAACTAGGGGATATAGGGGGAAGCATTGTTCGCATCTTGCTCACAGGTGTGGTGATATATTTTGTTCTTGTTTTTTTGCTCATTTGCTGTAAAGTGCTCATATGTAAGAGTTATACCTCCCATACCCCAGAAGTTCCCTTATACCCTCTCATTGATAATCCTGATTGCATGGAGCTTAATCACATTTTGTCTTTAGAGTATGAGAAAACTCTGACAAAGGTTTGTTGAGTGTTCTCAAAGGAGGGATTG
>NW_020703663.1:0-2027 GCF_002925995.2 Terrapene triunguis | reverse complement strand
TCGAGGCTGAAATTTAGCCTTGCCCGGATCCCTCCTGGTGGCCGACGGATTACGACGACGACCGACGCCCAGAGCTCACCGGTGACTTCATCGGGGGCCTCGGCAGAGACGTGGTTTGCTCGACCCCGGAGGGCACAATGGTGCAACTCACACAGACAGTGGAGAAGCAGCTGCGGGCGACGGTGGGGAACCGGTCCCGTGGATAGGGCAACGGTGCAGAACCGGACCCTTGGATAAGGTAGGAACAGTCCAGTGGGGACTTTACCTGTTTTGACCTGGGGACGCCCAGAGTCTCCCTCAGTATGGGGCAGGGACAGAGTACAGCCGGCAGGGTACAGTGCACACCCTTAGAATGCATTCTGGTGAACTGGAAAGTGTTTGGATCTGATCAGTTAATTAAAAGTAAATTGAAAAGGTTCTGTACAGTTGATTGGCCTCAGTACCAGATGGAGTGCCAAGAAAGGTGGCCACCGGAAGGATCACTTAATTACAGTATGATCCTTCAGTTGCTTTTGTTTTGTCAGAGAACAGGTAAATGGAATGAACATCTCTATGCGTATACGTTTATGGTGTTAAGAAATAGGACTGATATTTTGCTCAAGTGCCATTTGACTCCGACAGGCTCGGTAGTATTGGCTGCTAAACCCCAGAACCCTCCCACTGTTGTAATGCCAGAATCGGTGTCCCCTTCGGCTCCTCCACCCCCACAGGCTTCAGAGAGTACCCCCCCCCCAGTGGGATTGTATCCGTTGATTACTGAGAGTGTGGTAGCCCGTCCAGGAACACAGGATCGTGTGTCAGTAGCTTTTAACCCTGTACCATCTGGCTGCTTTCAAGGCAGAGGCAGGAGAATTCTCAACGAATCCAAGCAAGTTCATTTCAGTCTTTGAAGGGTGTCTGGCTAGCCATAAGCCTGACTGGGATGACTGTAATATACTTATGAGAACCCTGTTGTCTGAAGTGGAGCGGAATCAGGTTACAGCTAAGGCTAAGGAGAAGGAAGACAGAGAAGGCATTTAAGGTTTAAAAGGGAAAGATATTGGACACCAGAGGTTGTCCAGAGTGGAATCCTCAGAAGTGAGTGTGCTCATCCTGGTTTGTTGCTTCAAAGATTTGCACAGAAGTTATGTTACTGGAAAGGTGTATGATGGCAATGAGTATGTGTTAATGGTTGGAGGAAAGGTGTATGAGTGAAGAGTGGAAGGTTTCTTTGGAAGTTAGAAGAAGCAGAGAAAGGGAGAAGAGGAAAAAGCACAGAATGAGTTAACTGAGAGGAAAATACAGCTAGCAAGCTCAGTCATGCTGGCCTCAGTCCAAGGACATTGTTCACAGCCAAGACTTTGCTGACAACTAAGAGGAAGGGGGGCCTGAATGTGCCCAAGCAACTGTGAGATCAGCAAAATACTGCCAGGCATAATGAGGACAACAGAAGTGTTAAGAAGCAGTTTTGTTGGACAGTATTGGCTCAAGGATTTAAAAATTCCCCCACTCTATTCGGACAGGCTTTGGCCAGAGACTTGGAGGAGTGAGATAATTCAGACAGAGCCCTCCTGCTGCAATATGTAGATGACTTGTTAATTGCTGCTGTGGGTCTAATCCCTTGTCTCAGAGCTACTGTGAGTCTCCTAAACTTTATTGGACTGCGAGGATACAGGGTATCTCAAAGCAAAGCCCAAATTGCTCTTCAGAGGTTCAATATCTGGGATTTCACATCAGGCAGGGAGAGAGACAGCTCTCAAACGAAAAGAAAGGAGGCTATCTGCCAAGTTCCCATCCCCAGCAACCGTAAACGGCTTAGGGCATTCCTGGGCATGGCAGGGTTTTGCAGAATATGGATTCCAGAGTTTGGACTGTGGGCTAAACCTCTGTATGAATGTGTTAAGGGAGTGGAACATGACCCCTTTCACTGGTCCCCAGAAGCGGACAGGGCATTTCAGCTATTAGGTGCCTGAAAGCGTCCTGTGGCATACTTTTCTAAACAACTGGATCAAGTTTCAAAGGGATGGCCAGCCTGTTTGAGGGCGGTC
>NW_020703662.1:0-3785 GCF_002925995.2 Terrapene triunguis | reverse complement strand
CTGCTTTGCAGCTGCTGCTAAAACCCGGACCCTGCAATAGCTCCTGCACTCCCACTCTGCACGGCTCAAAAGATGGGTGCCCGCTGGCCCCCACTCACCCTGAAAAGCCAACCGAGCGCAATGGTGCCCCCTCGGGAAGGGCTGACCCCCATACCAGCTCCCCAAATTCTCCCACCTTCCTCTCCACCAGGTCTACCAGCGCCGCCACAGAAGAAGAGGAAGGATTTTCCTCCTAGGGACTAAAGCACAGGGATCATAAAGACAGTCTAAGTGTTAAACCATAGGGGGACTATGGTTAGGGTGACCAGATGTCCCAATTTTATAGGGACAGTCCCGATATTTGGGGCTTTTTCTTATATAGGCGCCTATTACCCCCCATCTCTGTCCCGATTTTTCACACTTGCTCTTTGCTCACCCTAACTACGGGGCTACATCAGAGATTCTAAAAAGAGGGAGGCTCAAGCGTTAGCATGAGAATTACTAACCGAGATCACCGACAGCATCCGTGGCTTCACTCCCCAGAGGTCCCAGCCAGGGCCGGCTCCAGGCACCAGCGAAGAAAGCAGGTGCGTGGGGCAGCCAATACAAAGGGGCGGCACTCCGTCCGTTATTGGGGCGGCACGTCCGGGTCTTCGGCGGCAGCTCAAGCGCTCCATTTTAGTCTTCGGTGACAGGTCCTTTACTCCATCTCTTCCTCTTCGGCGGTACTTCGGCGGCAGCTGAATCAGGTTTTTCTTTTTTTTCTTTTCTTTTTTTTTTTCTTCGCCGCTTGGGGCGGCAAAAAAGCTGGAGCCGGCCCTGGTCCCAGTTGGGGATGTTGCCTTTGGTTTCAACCCATTTAGAGTTTGCATCTCCTGAACCCCACGTCTGAACAAACCCCAAAGCCTCAACTCAGTGAAAACCATCCCCTTTCCAGCAAGAGCCTCATCTATAGCTCAGCTCCTGGGGTTCTGGTGCAAAGCTCCAGCCTGGCCCAGGAAGCCTGCTTTGAGAGCCTTAGAAAACAGTCTGGTAAGAGCTCGGAGTCTGGAACACACCCACCTGTGCAGCGTGTGACTAACACGTCCACTGTGCCCAGCCTGCACAGCTCCACTAACACGGCCAAGACCCAGAACCATCAGGCTCCCAGCTCTTCTATTTCTCCAAGCGTCTTATTGCCAAGTCACTCGTTCCAACGCAGCCGAGGGGCCAGGCTCCCAGCGGCACCCAATAAGCACTGGGTGCAGGTTGGGAGGAGAGGGGGCACAAAGCAGCAGTCTGCATCTCCATAATCCGGGGACAGTATTGCACCATCCTGGCTCCCAGCATAATTTAGAGCCTCCTCAAGGCTGCTGTAAACTATGTTGCCTGCTATTGGCCCCAAGGGTTGTGCCAGCAGCCAGGGATCAGGCCCACTTCCCCCAGGGATGCTCCCCGCCCCAGGGGGCAGGAGATGCTGTGGCAGCCCTTTCCCCCGTTCAGGGATTCCTTCATGTCAGGCCAGAGCCTCTGGATTCAAGTTGGCTTCGCACCAGGGGACTGGCACAAAGCAGCCCTGATGAGGCTGAGGATCTGGTGCTGGGCTGGGGTGGCTGAAAGCTGTTCCCACCTGGGGGCTGTCTGATGGACTCTGGGAAAGGAGTTGATGGCTTCCGTCCAGTTCCTGCTCTCCATCGGAGTCCACCATCCGGGGCTGGCAACCGATGCCACTACTCCCAAGCACTAAAAGGAGATCAGGCCGGCACCCTTCTGAGCAGGCAGGAGGACGATGCTGTTTTGCACTGCATAGCGCTTCCAACCCCCTCCAATCAGGGGCAGGTCCCCATGTTATAGATGGGGAAATTGAGGCAGGGAGCAGGGAAGTGGCTCACCCGCAGCCAGGCAGAGAGTCTGCTGATGCCTAGTCCCCTAGTCTAACCATTAGACACAATTGGACACCCCCACCCCGTGTCTCAGCCCCCCCTCTCTAACGCGGGGGTGACGGTGTGGCCTCACGAGCTGGGAGGACAGGCTGCTCTACACAGAAGACTTGGCAATCCCCAGGTGAAAGGGGCTGCGTAACTACGTAGCATCATTCGGCTGCTCATCAGCACACAGCACATCGCAGTCCCTCTGCCCCCCAAAAACGGCAACCAGAGGAAACTCAGGGAGGGAGGAAGCAGGGGCAGATATAGGGAGAGAGGCTGCATCTCTACTCCCTCCCCCCTGCTCTTCTCCTCTGCTCACCACCCAGGCCTCGGGGTGGCTGCTCTCCACCCGCAGCGCTCGGTAATGAAGCGGGGGCAGCCCAATTAGCTGTTCCCATCTGATGTGCTCATCCCTTACCCGAGGCTTCCTGAATGCAGACAGGTGAGGGGGGAGGTGCATCACGTGGGGAGGGGGTGCAGCTCTGAAGCCTGCAGCACAGCAAGGTGAGCTCCCCTGGGTTCTCCAGGCAACGGCCCTCGCCTTGCGTGCCCTCTCTTTCCTCCCCACCGTGTTGCTGCTGCGGGGCACTGAGGTGCCGCCCCAGGCCCAGCGCCGGCAGGATGGATCCCTCCCACAAAGGAGTGGGAGGAGAACGGAGGGAGGTGCAGCTACGGGGGTGGGAGTTATGGGGGGGGGGAGAGGTTGGGTTTTATGATGTATTAACCCCTTCCTTTACCTGTGGGGGCAGGTTCCCCCTCCCCCCACAGAACTCGCCCCTACCCCGGTGGGATTCTGGGGGAGCTGGTGGGAGAACGGGGGCTGGTGGTGGGGGGCAGCGTGGAAGCACCGAGATAAATTTGCTCTTGAGGTAACGCCGCTGATGTCACCCCTCTCTCCGGATCAAACTCTCCGCTGCTTCGGGGGACAAATCCTGCCCCCTGCTGGAGGAACTGGCAGTGACAACGGTAACTACAAGCCCAGCACGGAGCCACACTGGGTGATTTCGGGCACTCCCAGCCCAAATCTCCTCATCAGACTGCGCAAGGAACTCCTGAGAGGAAGCTCGCCAAGGATCCGTCTCCTTTCCCCACCCTCATGGTGCCGGCAGTGGGCTCTCAGCGGCTGCCCAGAAGCAGTTCCTCCCGCCAGGATGAGGTGAGGGCAACGTTTCCCCCCGTAAGGATTTATACATGGCAGTTGTGGCCGTTTCACTGGGGAGACAATGGAAAGGGCCATCGCTTGGTGTGTCGCCAGCAGCAGCCATCCACCGGCCCCACCGCTCCAGTCCTCAGGCCCTGCCGTGGTGGAGGCGTCTGCGGCAGGCGAACGAGGAGAGGGGAATGCTGTCGGTACGACTAGCCCTGCACCCCCAGCCTACACGTGGAGGGTCACAAAGGGCTCTTTGAACGTCAGGAGAGTCAGACCTACCACTGCATCCTTTGCGCCTCGGTTGGCGTCATTATTATTTCTATTACAGCATTGCTTAGATCAAGGCCCCACTGTGCTAGGCATTGTATGGGGACATAGCAAGAGACAGACCCTGCCCGACACTGCTTACGACAGACAAAGAATGGGAGAGGACATAGAGGCACAGAGACATACCCAAGGTCACCCAATGGGTCAGTTGTAGAGCTGGGAATAGTACCCAGGTCTCCTGAATCCCTGTTCAGTGCCCCACCCACTGGATCAAAATTGCCTTTCTTTAGGGATGGGCTTTTCGCCCGCTAGCTGAGCCGGACTGAACCATTCACCCGCTCTCTGAGCCGGACTCAACCGTTCACCCGCTCAACCATTCACTCGCTCTCTGAGCCGGACTCAACCGTTCACCCGCTCTCTGAGCCGGACTCAACTATTCATCCGCTCAACCGTTCACCCGCTATCTGAGCTGGACTCAACCA
>NW_020703661.1:0-3159 GCF_002925995.2 Terrapene triunguis | reverse complement strand
CTGCTTTGCAGCTGCTGCTAAAACCCGGACCCTGCAATAGCTCCTGCGCTCCCACTCTGCACGGCTCAAAAGATGGGTGCCCGCTGACCCCCACTCACCCTGAAAAGCCAACCGAGCGCAATGGTGCCCCCTCGGGAAGGGTTGACCCCCATACCAGCTCCCCAAATTCTCACACCTTCCTCTCCACCAGGTGTACCAGCGCCGCCACAGAAGAAGAGGAAGGATTTTCCTCCTAGGGACTAAACCCATTTAGAGTTTGCATCTCCTGAACCCCACATCTGAACAAACCCCAAAGCCTCAACTCAGTGAAAACCATCCCCTTTCCAGCAAGAGCCTCATCTATAGCTCAGCTCCTGGGGTTCTGGTGCAAAGCTCCAGCCTGGCCCAGGAAGCCTGCTTTGAGAGCCTTAGAAAACAGTCTGGTGAGAGCTCGGAGTCTGGAACACACCCACCTGTGTAGCGTGTGACTAACACGTCCACTGTGCCCAGCCTGCACAGCTCCACTAACACGGCCAAGACCCAGAACCATCAGGCTCCCAGCTCTTCTATTTCTCCAAGCGTCTTATTGCCAAGTCACTCGTTCCAACGCAGCCGAGGGGCCAGGGTCCCAGCGGCACCCAATAAGCACTGGGTGCAGGTTGGGAGGAAAGGGGGCACAAAGCAGCTGTCTGCATCTCCATAATCCGGGGACAATATTGCACCATCCTGGCTCCCGGCATAATTTAGAGCCTCCTCAAGGCTGCTGTAAACTATGTTGCCTGCTATTGGCCCCAAGGGTTGTGCCAGCAGCCAGGGATCAGGCCCACTTCCCCCAGGGATGCTCCCCACCCCAGGGGGCAGGAGATGCTGTGGCAGCCCTTTTCCCCATTCAGGGATTCCTTCATGTCAGGCCAGAGCCTCTGGATTCAAGTCGGCTTCGCACCAGGGGACTGGCACAAAGCAGCCCTGATGAGGCTGAGGATCTGGTGCTGGGCTGGGGTGGCTGAAAGCTGTTCCCACCTGGGGGCTGTCTGATGGACTCTGGGAAAGGAGTTGATGGCTTCCGTCCAGTTCCTGCTCTCCATAGGAATCCACCATCCGGGGCTGGCAACCGATGCCACTACTCCCAAGCACTAAAAGGAGATCAGGCCGGCACCCTTCTGAGCAGGCAGAAAGACGATGCTGTTTTGCACTGCATAGCGCTTCCAACCCCCTCCAATCAGGGGCAGGTCCCCATGTTATAGATGGGGAAACTGAGGCAGGGAGCAGGGAAGTGGCTCACCCGCAGCCAGGCAGAGAGTCTGCTGATGCCTAGTCCCCTAGTCTAACCATTAGACACAATTGGACACCCCCACCCCCTGTCTCAGCCCCCCCTCTCTAACGTGGGGGTGACGGTGTGGCCTCACGAGCTGGGAGGACGGGCTGCTCTACACAGAAGACTTGGCAATCCCCAGGTGAAAGGGGCTGCGTGACTACGTAGCATCATTCGGATGCTCATCAGCACACAGCACATCGCAGCCCCTCTGCCCCCCAAAAACAGCAGCCAGAGGAAATTCAGGGAGGGAGGAAGCAGGGGCAGCTATAGGGAGAGAGGCTGCATCTCTACTCCCTCCCCCCTGCTCTTCTCCTCCGCTCACCACCCAGGCCTCGGGGTGGCTGCTCTCCACCCGCAGCGCTCGGTAATGAAGCGGGGGCAGCCCAATTAGATGTTCCCATCTGATGTGCTCATCCCTTACCCGAGGCTTCTTGAATGCAGACAGGTGAGGGGGGAGGCGCATCACATGATGAGGGGGTGCAGCTCTGAAGCCTGCAGCACAGCAAGGTGAGCTCCCCTGGGTTCTCCAGGCAACGGCCCTCGCCTTGCATGCCCTCTCTTTCCTCCCCACTGTGTTGCTGCTGCGGGGCACTGAGGTGCCGCCCCAGGCCCAGCGCCGGCAGGATGGATCGCTCCCACAAAGGAGTGGGAGGAGAACGGAGGGAGGTGCAGCTACGGGGCGGGGGGCGGTGTTACGGGAGGGGGGAGAGGTTGGGTTTTATGATGTATTAACCCCTTCCTTTACCTGTGGGGGCAGGTTCCCCCTTCCCCCACAGAACTCTCCCCTACCCCGGTGGGATTCTGGGGGACCTGGTGGGAGAACGGGGGCTGGTGGTGGGGGGCAGCGTGGAAGCACCGAGATAAATTCGCTCTTGAGGTAACGCCGCTGATGTCACCCCTCTCTCCGGATCAAACTCTCCGCTGCTTCAGGGGACAAATCCTGCCCCCTGCTGGAGGAACTGGCAGTGACAACGGTAACTACATGCCCAGCACGGAGCCACACTGGGTGATTTTGGGCACTCCCAGCCCAAATCTCCTCATCAGACTGCTCAAGGAACTCCTGAGAGGAAGCTCGCCAAGGATCCGTCTCCTTTCCCCACCCTCATGGTGCCGGCAGTGGGCTCAGCGGCTGCCCAGAAGCAGTTCCTCCCGCCAGGATGAGGTGAGGGCAACATTTTCCCCCGTAAGGATTTATACATGGCAGTTGTGGCCGTTTCACTGGGGAGACAATGGAAAGGGCCATCGCTTGGTGTGTCACCAGCAGCAGCCATCCACCGGCCCCACCGCTCCAGTCCTCAGGCCCTGCCGCGGTGGAGGCGTCTGCGGCAGGTGAACGAGGAGAGGGGAATGCTGTTGGTACGACTAGCCCTGCACCCCCAGCCTACACGTGGAGGGTCACAAAGGGCTCTTTGAACGTCAGGAGAGTCAGACCTACCACTGCATCCTTTGCGCCTCGGTTGGCGTCATTATTATTTCTATTACAGCATTGCTTAGATCAAAGCCCCATTGTGCTAGGCATTGTCTGGGGACATAGCAAGAGACAGACCCTGCCCTACACTGCTTACGACAGACAAAGAATGGGAGAGGACATAGAGGCACAGAGACATACCCAAGGTTACCCAATGGGTCAGTTGCAGAGCTGGGAATAGCGCCCAGGTCTCCTGAATCCCCGTTCAGTGCCCCACCCACTGGATCAAAATTGCCTTTCTTTAGGGATGGGCTTTTCGCCCGCTAGCTGAGCCAGACTCAACCGTTCACCCGCTCTCTGAGCCGGACTCAACCGTTCACCCGCTCTCTGAGCCGGACTCAACCGTTCACCCGCTCAACCGTTCACCCGCTATCTGAGCTGGACTCAACCATTCACC
>NW_020703660.1:0-5904 GCF_002925995.2 Terrapene triunguis | reverse complement strand
CGCTGTTGCTGTCTTCGGGCCCTCTGTGCCGGCAACAGTCTTGGCGTCCCTGGGTGGGCTCGAGGCTGAAATTTAGCCTTGCCCGGACCCCTCTCAGAGGTCGACAAATTGGGGCGACGACCGACGCCCAGCGCGCACCAGTGACTTCATCGGGGACCTCGGCGGAGACGTGGTTTGGTCGACCCCAGAGGGCACAACGGTGCAACGCGCTCGTACAGTGGAGAAGCGGCTGCGGGCGACGGTGGGAACCGGTCCCGTGGAGAGGGCGACGGTGCAGAACCAGACCCTTGGATAAGGTAGGAACAGTCCAGTGGGGACTTTACCTGTTTTGACCTGGGGACGCCCAGTGTCTCCCTAGAGTATGGGGCAGGGACAGAGTACTGCAGGCAGGGCAAGGTGTACGCCCTTAGAATGCATTCTGGTGAACTGGAAAGTGTTTGGATTGGATCCATTGACTAAAAGTAAACTGAAAAGGTTCTGTACAGTAGACTGGCCTCAATATCAGCTAGAGGAACAGGAAAGGTGGCCACCGGAGGGATCACTTAATTATAATACGATCCTTCAATTACTTCTGTTTTGTCAGCGAACGGGTAAATGGAATGAACATATGTATGCACAGTTGTTTATGTTGTTAAGAGATAGGTCAGATCTTTTGCAAAGGTGTAATTTGACTCCGACAGGTTCGGTAGTAACTACTGTTAGTCCCCAGAAACCCCTCCCCCCCCACACATAGCTGTAATGGCAGGTCCGGTGTCCCCTTCGGCTCCAACACCCCCGCCATATAAAGAAAGGGTGCCTCGGGCTCCAGAGATTGCCCCCTCGGTAGAGTTCTATCCATTAATCACTGAGACCGTGGTGGCCCGCCCAGGATCACAAGAACGCCAGGCCACTACTATGCAGGTTTATACGCATGTGCCTTTTAACCCAGTGGACCTAGCAGCCTTTAAGGTACAGGCAGGGGAATTCTCCAAGAACCCAAGCAAGTTTATCTCGGTTTTTGAAGGGTGTCTGGCCAGCCACAAGCCTGACTGGGATGACTGTAATATCCTCATGAGGACCCTGCTGTTGAGAAGCAGGAAGAGGAGAAAAAGCCAAAAAAACTAAAAAGGTTAAAAAAACTGTCTGGGATTGGGAGCTTATGAACCATATCAAGCCAATTTGGCAGAGACCATCTAAGGAGGTCAAAGAAGATGAACTAACCCTTACCTTACCCCCCGAGAATGCCTGGATAATGACCCTTGCAATTGAACCCTCAGCCATGCAAGCCCCAGAGTGGAGCCAGTGGAAGGACAAAAGAGGGTTAAAAAGCAGCTTTGCTGGACAGTGTTGGCCCAGAGATTTAAAAATTCCCCCACCCTTTTCGGCCAGGCCCTGGCCAGAAACTTGGAGGAGTGGAACAATGAGGACAAAGTCCTCCTCCTGCAATATGTAGATGACTTATTAATTGCCGCTGTGGGTCTAACCTCTTGCCTTAAAGCCACTGTGAGCCTCCTGAACTTTGTTGGACTCCGAGGATATCGGGTAGCACAGAGAAAGGCTCAGATTGCCCTCCCAGAAGTACAGTACTTAGGATTTTACATAAGGCAGGGGGAACGTCAGCTTTCAAACGAAAGGAAGGAAGCTATCGGCCAAATTCCTATCCCAAGCAATCGTAAATGGCTCAGGGCCTTTCTGGGCATGGCAGGCTTCTCCAGAGTTTGGACTGTGGGCTAAACCCTTGTACGAATGCGTTAAGGGAGCGGATCACGACCCCTTTCACTGGTCCTCAGAAGCCGACAAGGCATTTAAGGTTTTAAAAAGGAAAGCTATTGGACACCAGAGATTATACCGAGTGGACTCCTCAAAAGTGGGTGTGCTCATCCTGGTTTGTTGCTCCAAAGCTCTGTATAAAAGTTATTTTACTGAAAGGGTGTATATGGCATACATTGAATAATAAGACTAATGTACTGTATAATGGCAATGTGTATGTGTTCATTGTTGGGAAAAGGTGTATGAGTGAAGAGTGGAAGTTTCCTTTGTAGGTTAAAAGAAGCCGAGAAGGAAAAAGAACAGAACGAGTTAACTGAGGAAAAAATAGCTAGCAAGCTCAGTCCAAAGATAAGATGCTGGCCCCATCCAAGGACATTGTTCACAGCTAAGACTTGGCTGACAACCAAGAAAAGGGGGGCCTGAATGTGCCCAAGCAACTATGAGATCTGCAAAACACTGCCAGGCATTAATGAAATATGTTAGGTTTCTTTTCTCACAGATAAAAGAAGTGCTAACCAAAGACCCTAGCAGCCCTGCCGTTCATTAAAGCAAGAAAACTGAGTCTACGTAAAGTCCATCAACGGAAGACTGCTTTGGCTCCACACTGGAAAAGCCCTTTCCAAGTCCTGTTAACCACTAACACTGCTGTGAAGTGCCAAGGACTGCCTACCTGGACCCATGCTTCTCACTGTAAAAAGACCCCTCCACCTCGGGAGGACTCTCCGACTGATAATAAGCCTATTTCTCCCTCTAGCTCTGCTGTGCCTTCTGGACAGCAGGAAAAAGGAAAAAAAGACAAGGTGAAGTGCTAGTAACCTCTCCCTTGTCCACTGACAGACCTACTGTGCCTTTGGATTTTTCTAAAAGAAGCAAAACCATTACAGGATGATGTGCTAGTAACCTCTCCCCTGTATGATGCTGAACCACACTGTTTCAGGAAAAGAGAAGAAGGAACACTTGCTTCATTGAAACCACAAAGTCCAGGAATTCCCGACTACAAAAGACATTAAGAACTGACCCTGGTGAAGAAACAAAGAATTATACGCTGGCAGGGAGGCTCTTACCCAGCTTATGAGTACATATTTTCTAACCTCTGGACTTAGACTCATAGCATCCCAGGTACAGGCTGAATGTCTGCTCTGCCAAAAGAATAACCCTCGACTGGGAGTGTCAGTGCCGCCAGCCACTCTGGAACCTACCCCAGGCCCGGGGCTGGTTTGGCAAATAGATTTTACTGAGTTCCCCCAGACCCAAGGATTCAGATACCTCCTCGTCTTGGTGGATCGATTCAGCGGATGGCCCGAAGCTTTCCCATGTCGTAACAACACTGCCAAAATAGTGGCTCTTAAATTTGTCAAGGAGATCATTCCCCGCTTCGGGCTCCCCCAATGGATGGAATCTGACAACGGAACACACTTCACGTCACAAGTCGTTCAAAAGATATCGGATGCCCTACAGATCCCCTGGAAGCTCCACACGCCATGGCGACCGCAGGCCAGTGGGGTAGTGGAGCGTACAAATCAGACTCTTAAGCGACACCTCTCAAAGGTCTGCCAAGAGGCTTCCCTTAGGTGGCCTGATGCCTTACCCCTTGTTTTGCTCCGCATTCGTGCTCTCCCAAAGGGCAGGTTAGGGCTCAATCCCTTCAAGATTATGTTTGGAAGGGCATGGCCTATGAACGGTACACCGGTTCTGGCAGGGGAGTGGGAGGTAGGCTGTGGTTTCTTATCTCAGTACATGTGCTCTCTGTCTGCTGTTCTCTGTTCTCTCCACAGGTATACCAAAGATTTGCAGCCTCTCCCGCTGGATGCCCCTGTCCACTCCCTGCAGCCAGGTGACTCCGTTCTCGTTCATACCTGGAAGGACGAGCCTCTCCAAGAGAAGTGGAAGGGACCCTACACCGTCCTGCTGGTCTCACACACAGCAGCAAAGGTTGAGGGACATAAAATCTGGATCCATCACTCTCGTCTAAAAGCAGTGCCCGCTCCTGAACGGTGGACCGTCCAGCCTGCAGAGAAGACTGCCAGCGACGATCTGGGACTTAAACTGTTATTCAGGCGACAATAATGTCTGCTGGGAATGCCCTGTGCTCTCTTTGGACAGTCACAGCGCACTCCCCGCGAGAACTCTGAGCATTGGTTGTATTTATTTTCACAGGGCCGGCCTAACCTGGTGGCCTGGTCCCTTTTGTTTTTAATTTGCCTGCTATTGGTAATTGTTATTTTGTGGGTATTTGGGGAATTGTAATTGTTAGGCCCTAGGGTTACCTGCCCAAAATGGAATCAGGTCCAGGGTCTGCCACAGTGGTACTCTTTGCCATAGGGACACTCCTCTCGTTAACTCCCGTTTCCCCCCGAGCACATGCGGGATGGAAAGGGATCCCTACTAACTTGGAAACAAACACATATGAGTCCCTGAAGGTTTGCTTTGCCCAAGAGTTTAACCTCTCTAACTGCTGAGTATGCTCCCAAATCCCGCACCACGCAGCAGGGTTACCCTGGAGGGTAGTTCCCCAAAATTGGTCAGATATCTGTTGGGATGGTTCAGTAGGGGGAGAAATACCTCGGGTACCCCCTTGTCGCAAAACTGTACCATTGAATCACGGTATGCATTCAGGGACGACCCCTGGAAGCCGCAGGCCAACTCAACGCATCTCCCTTCCCTTATTAGGCTGCGATCAGTGGCCCCCGGGTTGGTGTGCTATCGAAAGTTCAAGTCCAACAATCACACCTGGTTTGCTGGGAATAGCACCTGTCAGTATTATTTATCCCCTGACAGTAACGTTTCCATCCCTGTCTATGTTAATGGCAAATCCGACTCTACCGCCCGGTTCGGAACGTTTAATGACAGACAAACAGATAGGTGGAGTAGCGGTTATAATGCCTTGGTAGGAAATGGCCACTCCTTTTACATTTGCGGTACCTCTGCCTATAAGTGGCTACTGCATCGGTGGTATGGAAGCTGTTATCTAGGATATCTTGCCCCTCCCCTTCGTGTCCTCCCTAAACTGCCCCAGGCAGCATAGATCTTGGTATGCCACCTCAGAGCCCATTAAGGAAGGAGATAGATTGAGTATGATCCTCCTCCCATCCTATGGGGTGGGACGGCTGACTCAATTTTATCGTAGGCTCTCTGTGTTTCTCAGCAAGTATGCCAATGAGATCTTGGCCATAGAGAAAAGCCTTAACTCAGAGCTTTACCAGCAATGGTTGCTGTCCCTGCAAAACAGACAGGCCTTAGATTATGTTTTAGCCTCCCAGGACGGGGTTTGTGCCCTTATTGGAAATGAATGTTGTACTTATGTCCCGGAAAACTCACAGGACATTAACAAATACGTCCTGTCAGCCGAACAAGCTTTCGAGCAGTGGAACACCCAAGAAAGGGAACCCACGGTTTTTGATTCCCTTTGGAGTTGGTTGCCCAACCTGGGAGGACTGGGGGGTGGCCTTGTGCGTCTCCTCCTCACAGGTGTGGTACTGTGCCTGGTCACCCTCCTCCTGATTGCTTGTTTTAAATTGCTCCTCGGTAAGCTTTGTGCCCCCCGTTCCCCAACAGTCCCAGCATACCCCTTCATTGATAACCCCAGCTCCATGGCACTCAATCATATCTTGCCCACAGAATATGAGAAAACTCAGCCAAAGGCTTGTTGAGTATTCTCAAAGGAAGGAGTTGTTGGTGTCACTAGGCATAACCCTAGGTAACTCGGGAGGGTGGAAGACCACAAGTGTCAATGAAGCCTTCCTGCACTAGGCCTAAGTGAACCAAAGTCCATCCATGTTTAAACTCTAATCGACCTCAAAAGCCAGGTACAGAAATTGGAGTGTGTAACAGCCAGTTATCAGTTGCAACACCGCTCATACCGGTCCCAAGCGGTAATAATGAGGCCTGCATGTTTCTGGTTGAAGGGAAAATAACAGTTCAAAGGGAAAGGAACAAGATAACAATTCAAAAAGGAGTTACTAACAAGCTAGACTTATAGCCGCCAAGATGTCTTAACTGCTTAAATGTATAAACATGACTACTATACAAGAAGGGGGGGTGGAAAGAGAAGGGAAGAGCTTAGCTGCAAAATGTATAAAAGGAGAAAAGCTGCTTGTGATGGTGTGCTTGATTTGAGACGTGCCAGTCTCCTTGCACCGCTTTGAGATCTCAAAT
>NW_020703659.1:0-1247 GCF_002925995.2 Terrapene triunguis | reverse complement strand
TACAGGTTATAAGAGGGCAGTCACTGGGATAGGGCTTAAAAGGAACATGTGACAGTGTACCCCATAAGGCTTTATGGGGAGGGGGTGCTTATAAATGTATGTATGACATAACTGGAATATGTTTGGTGCTGCCTGTGCCAGGTAACATATCTCCGTAAAGGTTATGGTCTACTATATCTATTCATCGTATTTGTACATATATATATCATTTTCTACTTGAGGTTAAGAATATGGTCTGTATGCTGGCTTGGTTTCTAAGTAAGCTTTGGGAGGCATTTGGTCAGCTTCTTTAGGAAGGAATTCGCCAGGTTAAGTACCTGATCAGGAAACACCTGGGGAACAATGCATCTTGGAATGCTCCAATCCACATAAGAAGTCTTCCTGGAGACATGCAAGATTCCATGTGGACAATGGCTTCAGCCTGTAAAGACTGAGTCATGCAGGGACATGTGACTTGCCCAGGTGACTCCAGAACTCCATCTTGGAGCTGCACTTTGCATAGGAGGGAGGAAGGGGGTCTCCTCCCACAAGAGAGAGTCTATTTAACCCTGGGGAAGACCCCTCCATTTGGTCTTCAGCTGGCTAAAGAAAGAGCCTCTCCACCCCCCCAGGATGCTTGAAGGAAACTGAAACAAAAGACAGTAACTACAGGGGTTGGGAGAGATTGCTGGACCCAGGCTAAAGGGAGATTAGCCTGTAAAAGGGAGCATTCTGGAACTGGTGAGGAATTTATCTGTATTTAGTTTGATTAGGCATAGATTTGCGCATTTTATTTTATTTTGCTTGTGACTTTCTTTGTTCTGTCTGTTACTACTTTGAACCACTTAAATCCTACTGTCTGTATTTAATAAAATCACTTTTTATTTAGTAATTTACTCAGAGTATGTATTAATACCTGGGGGAGCAAACAACTGTGCATATCTCTCTATCAGTGTTATAGAGGGCGAACAATTTATGAGTTTGCCCTGCATAAGCTTTATGCAAGGTAAAACGGATTTATCTGGGTTTAGACCCCATTGGGAGTTGGGCATCTGAGTGCTAAAGACAAGCACACTCCTGTGAGCTGTTTTTGGGTAAACTTGCAGTTTTGGGACAAGTGATTCAGACCCTGGGTCTGTGTTGAAGTGGACTGGAGTGTCTAACCCGGAGGGGAAGCAGAGATGTTTGTTTTAGAAGCACAAACTTTTCTTCCATTCAAACTGGGGGTGGGAGGGGAGGAAAGTTCTCAAATTTAAAACTTAAGTGAG
>NW_020703658.1:0-5074 GCF_002925995.2 Terrapene triunguis | reverse complement strand
GCCTCTGGCTCACAGCTTAACTTTGCTTTATGTTAGCAAAGTCTTGACCATTACTTTAGTTCAGGCCTTAGGCCTCATACCAGGCCTCTGATACCAAGGTTTATACCTCAGGGCCTCCTCTTACTACATTCCCCCACTTTTTGTCTTTTTACGGGGAGGATATTTACCCATCATCCTGGAAAAGCATAATGCATGGACTAAAGATAACCCAGTGGGCTAAACACTGTTATGTGGTTACCTCATTTTACCATCCATACACCCATACCCCATCTGTCTTTTTAGTCTGCACATTCCCACGTACGACTGATAGGCAGATTTTATTATCCAATTATTTTTTAGTCCCTTATGGTGGGCCTGGTAATGTTAGGCCCGGGACCATGACTGAGGAATGTAGTGTTATGATTGAGCCTTAGAGGCACTCCCAAATAATTAATATATATCAATTATATGGATATAGCATATGTATTTGGTGTGTGTATGGGCATATATGTATAGTATGTATGTGTACATATGATACCACCTTATATCCAAGCATAACCATGTTTTTCCAGTCCGGTGTTGTACTCTGGCCCTTTTACTTTAGTGACACAGATAGAAACACACTCCTATTAGGGCAATTCCAGTTATCACCTGTCTCATCATTAGTAGTAGGCTGAGTGTTTTGAAACATTGGGATAGAGATAGTGATAGTGTGTCCCATAGTGCTATGTATATAAGAAGTAAAACGGAAATTTGAAGTAGTGACACTACCACTGAGGCCTTTATATATAAATATATTGTAATTAGTTACTACCCAGTACTGTCCATTCATGTTATAGGTTACCCTTACTGCTGGTTGTCACCCTCTGGTAAACTTTACTGGGCAGGAAACAGAAGTGGCTAGCTTCTCTGTTCCACTGGATGCGCAGCTCTGCGATACACCAGTAGTTGACATAGATCCAGTTGTTTATCAAATATTGCTGTGTCAGGATTTAATATTGGTACCCAGATACTGAACAAAATTGTTTTGAATAACATGTGCCTCAGTTAGGATTCAGTGTCAGTAACCCAAATTATGACTGGTAGTAACAGGGAATTTGTTTACCCAATTTGTAGTTACTATGTAACGTTTTGTTTGTTTACCACTTTGTTTTTTCCTTGCCTTCATGTTGTTTGCTGCCTGTTGTTTGTTAATTTTTTCCTATGTGTTGGTTAAACAGTTTAGCAAGGTTATGCACATTGTAAATGTTGTACAGCAATAATACAATACAGCAATAAGACAACAGTACAACAATAATACAGTTGTTTTTACATAGTAACCAAGTTGAAATTAAATGATGGCTGATCCTGGTCCAGCTAGTGTTTTTTAGCTGACTGTTAACTTAATTGTCCATATATGGTAGATAGAGGTGTATTTAACCAGTCTCTTATTTATAAATCACTTCATTTTTCTTTTCTTGATGCTTGGGGGTTTCTTCGCTATATACTGATATTTTCTGGTGTCTTTGGTCTGTGGGATGCAACTTAAACAGCTAGTTAGTTAACATAATAAAGGGTTTTTGTTTGTTTGTTTTTGTTTTTGTTTTCAGTAACCCAAATTTAATACACAGTTTAACTTTGTAAACAAACTATGTAATAAGAACAATGTAATAGGGACCAAGCCTTTTATAACACAAGCTATACTTTTGCAATTGTTGTATAGACATTCATTTTCATTTGAAGTGCATTACTAATATTTTTATACGAAATGTAATGCTTAACGGCTAAAATAAATGCTCACAATCTTCCATGAGAAGGTGTATTGCTTTCCCTTGCCGAACACTTTGTTTCAGCAAAAGAGTTAGTAACATAATTTTAATAAGCTTTTTAGAGTTAATTTGCTTGAGATACCAACTTCACTCGTTAACTGTGTAGATGCACAAACTTTAACAACCATTGCTTCCCATTAACATAACATAACAAAAGAAAAGCATATAAAATTAAACCAACTATAAAATTAAACCAAAATAAATTTTAAATATAGGTACATGCAAATACTTTGAGGGTATTTGAGGGTATACTTTCATGATGCTTTGTTATGTTTGGGAGCCAAAGGTGGAAACCTGTTGAAAACATGGAAACCTGTTGAAATTGTTTGGTTAGCTTTATGCATAAATTGTTATTTTAAAACATTTTGTTTATGACATTCTTATAACTATATTTAAAAGTGCAAACAAGTTTATAAAAAGCCCAAACAAGAAATTAGCATTTTGTTAATATTATCTTTACCTTAATGTTGAGGTTTCCCCTTACATTTTTTCTTTGAATAACAATTTAAAAAAAAAATTAAAAAACAAAACAAAACTCTGATTGATAAAAGAGAGTTCTTATTGTTTGCAATTGCATTATTTGTTGAGGCAAAAATATATGTACATATATTTGTAACTGAAACTTTTTTGAACTTTGCACCAAAAATTGGTACTAATAATACTATGATTATACCCCAACCATGATCTTAAAATAGTGTGGTACCACATATACATAAATTTTTAAAAGGGTATAAAATTGACTTTTGTTGCAACAAAATAAAAATAATAAAAAATAGTCATGTGACACACACAACATACAACACAAGACAACACACATGACATACAGGACAAACTTACAATTAACAACAAATGGCGCCAGAATTCTATTCATAACTATACAAAGTAAGGCAAACAAAAATAAAAAATAAAAAGGGTTATATTTGAATAAACAAATTATTACCTTATTTAAAACTTGTTACATAAATTGTTAAAAATATATTAATATTTGCCAAATGTATTGTATTAATTTGGTAACAAGGAATTTTGCATTACTTTATATTTAACATTATTTTAAAAATCTGCTATATGGAAATAAGAAAAGCCCAAGTTTCAAATATTAGTGAGTGGTTAGGATTAGAAGCAGAGTGTGCATTTCTGTTGCTTGGCAACCATATCTTCAAGAAAGTTAGGAATAATTCCAGCTGTTGCATTCCTGAAGGGTTAAAATACTTAATTTACTGCATTTATTTAAAGTAAAGTTTTTACCTTGTTTTCTTTTTGTTTCTTGTTTTATTCTGTTTTCAATTGCTGTATCTTTTGGAGGTTTCTGTAAAAACTATAACTTTTAACTTTTAAAACAAAGAGAGAGAGCAGAATTGAGGAGAGGCTGGCGGAAGGGCGGGGGTGTGTGTGTGAAGAGCAACCTAGGAAGGTAGCAAGACTTGAGCCAAGAGAGATTAACTCTATCAAGATATTTGAAAGTACAGGCAGCAGCAGCAAGTTTAGCAAACTAAGAAAGCATATAAAGGACAAAACTTAACCGGTATGTAAAAATATTTGAGAAAGAAGGTTCTATTTTCAGATATGAGCGCGGAGTGTGGTTCCGTGGGTCAAAGCAGTTGGGACCTAGGAACCGTGCCCCTGTTTTTTATCCTGGCTTTGAGAGGAGAATGGGGGTAGTTACCTGCTCTTGTAAAACCTGAATTTGTTCCCCCAATGTCTGTTGCTTTTGTGTGCATGCCAAATGGATGGCGGGAGTGCCCTTTTTTGCTGCAGTTAACTGGTTTTGGGCAACTCCATGTGTTAATGCATCAATTCTAGGTGTTAACCCACTTAATTTTGGTTTTTTACTTTGAAATTCTTTTTTATTCACTCCCCTGCGATCGAGTCGCAGCTCCTGTCTCCTAATGTGCTCTGTGAACTGTTCCATATTTTCCTTCATCTGATTTACCAATTCTGTGAAAGTATTGTTTGCTACTCTCTCCTTCTGTGCACTTACTTGTCCCGTTCTGACAGGCACCAGTCTAGGTCTCAGTTTAAGTTTAACTGGAACCTGGCTTTTATCATAAGGTGGTGGTTGCAATGCAGTGGACCCCACTTCATCTTTTAATTTTACTAGGACCACCTTTTTCCACTTCTGTCCCCATTCTTCAGGCACAGGGTAGCTACCTGAAGCCTGCTGTTTACCACCAATATTTATAACAGGTTCCTTGCAGCTGTTTCCAATGTTTTATTCTGTTCCTGTTTTACTTGCTCGAGCATATCATGAGTCTGTACCACCTGTTGCCCTGCTAAAAGAGCTTGGGCTTTCCAGTGCTCAACTGCCTGGGTTGCCTCTTCTACTTCTCCTGTTTTTTCTGTTACTTGTTTGGCCAGCATGCCAGCATGCTGCCTAAGCCATCTCTCTGCCATAGACATAAGTTGCAAAATTCTTGCTTTTTTACTTTTATTACTATTTCTCAGAGCCTCGGTTTCTACCATCGCTCTACATATGCCAGTCCATGTTTCCCCACTCTCTTTTTTAAATTCATATGGACCCCCTTTACTGGCAATCCAGCGGGTCCAAGAGTTTTCAAACTCCGTGGGAATCATAAGGGAGGGGATCATGGGGTTTCCTAGCTCGAGGTTTGCTGTCATGTTAGATTGCGATTCTTACCACGGCAGGTTCGCTTACTCACCAGATCAGCGGTCAGGGTCACCAGTGTTGTCAGATGCTACCGGTGTGGTGCTCTGCTTTCTCCTATGTTGATATCACCGGGCTGCGTGCGTGTGTTCCCTCCGTGTGCTGCCCCAGCTCTGCGCAGATAGCTGACCCAGCAGACCCGAAGAGAACCGCAATAACCACAGAGTCCAGTAAGATGCAAAGTCACGTCGACTAGGTTTATTGCGATCGTGGACACAATAGCAGTTCCCTGTAGGTTTCTTAGCTTAACTCAGGGCATACTACGAGAAAGTGCCTCTTGGCAATGGACCCGGCTCAGTCAGTGGCGGGACTTTCCACTGCCCCCCTCGGCCAGACAAAGACACCACCCAGGGATGCATTCTTATACACAGATACAAACAAGTTACACATCACTCCTGACGTATTGAGGTGCAACCCCTCTACGCAGCAAGGTACAACCCCTCTGTAGTAAGGTGCCGCCTCTCACCTTGTACATGTTGGTTCGAACAAAACAACACTATCCATCATATTCCCCTTTTGGCCCTGTCATTGGGATGGGTCAGCCTGTTCCTTGTTGTGTGTGGAATGTACAAGTATGCGAATGTTCTGATATCTGGTGTCCAGTATCTTTTAGGTATGTCTCTTT
>NW_020703657.1:0-5214 GCF_002925995.2 Terrapene triunguis | reverse complement strand
CCCTACATTTGAACCCTAAAGTTCAAAGTGGGGATCCAGCCTTGACATGGTGGCATAGCGGTGGAGATCGTTTTAACCCAAAAGCCAGTAAGAGATTTTTTTTTCCTTCTAGCTGCTTGGAGAGCAGAGCTGAAGGTAGATGCATATCTTATCTCTCCTTGCCTGAAGGCAGAGGTGTTAAGTTTTTTTAACGAGGTCCTTTGTTAAGAGAAGGGTTCAAAGGGAGCAAACTTTGACTGACTGGTAAAGATAATTTACAAGTTGAATTGTTTTTTTTTTCTTTTTACATCCTCGGGAGTAGCTTGTTAGAAAGTCTCTGTTAACTCAGCAGCAGCCAGAGCTAAGTACACATCCCAGTCTCAGTCAACTGCAGAGGGTGTGACCCAGCACAAGAAAACAGGAAAATGACTGCCAAAGAACTAACTAAAAAAATAGAACTGGCCAGACTAGAAGCAGAAGAAAACGAGAGAAAACATCAGAGACTGCTTGAAATTAAAAAACTCGAGGCAGAGCAGCATGAAAGAGAAGAAAAAGCCAAACAGGAGGCCCATGAAAGAGAAGAAAAAGCCAAACAGGAGGCCCACAAGAGAGAGATGGAACTGGAAGCAGCAAGGACTAGGCAGAATGCAGCAGACCATCCTAACAACTCCTCTCCAGGTACCACTTCCCATCCCAGGAAATTCCCCACCTACAAGGCAGGCGATGATACTGAGGCCTTCTTAGAAAATTTTGAAAGGGCCTGCCTTGGATACAACATCCCTCCACCCCAGTACATGGTAGAGCTGAGACCGCAGCTCAGTGGACCCTTAGCAGAGGTGGCGGCTGAAATGCCTAAGGAACACATGAACAGTTATGAACTTTTTAAAAACAAGGCCAGAATCAGAATGGGGCTAACACCTGAGCATGCCCGTCGGCGGTTCAGAGCCCTAAGGTGGAAACCAGATGTGTCATTTACCCGGCATGCCTACCACATTCAAAAAAATTGGGATGCCTGGATATCAGGAGCAAATGTTAAATCTACGGAAGAGTTGCCCTTCCTATTGCAAATGGAGCAGTTTTTAGAGGGTGTTCCTGAGGAAATAGAAAGGTACATCCTAGATGGGAAGCCCAAAACTGTAACCGAGGCGGGGGAGATTGGAGCCAAATGGGTGGAGGTGACAGAAAAGAAAAAAGCTAGTAGCAGTTGGAGCGAATATCAGAAGGGGCAAGCCGAAACAAAACCTTACCACCGGGGACAACCCAAGGCCCCACCCACATCCCAAGGGAAACCCCAGACGCCTTCTCACTCCACCCCACCAGTCTCCACCAACCAACATCGCCCCGGTGATACCTTAGCAGGGCGATGTTTTAAATGTAATGAACTGGGGCATATAAAGGCTCACTGCCCCAAGAACCCCAACCGATTACAGTTCATTACACCCCAATCACACCAAAGATCCCCAGACCCAGATGCCTCTCTCATACCCTCGGAGCGAAGGGAAACCTTGAGAGTGGGCGGAAAGAAGGTTATCGCTTGGAGGGACACTGGGGCACAAGTGTCAACTATCCACCAATCCCTAGTGGACCCCAAACTCATCAACCCGGAGGCTACAGTGACAATTCAACCCTTCGTGTCACAGTCTGTAACCTTGCCTACAGCCCAGTTGCATGTCCAGTACAAGGGCTGGGCAGGAATGTGGACTTTTGCAGTATATGACAATTATCCCATCCCCATGCTGCTGGGGGAAGACTTGGCCAACCATGTGAAGCTAGCCAAGAGGGTGGGAATAGTCACCCGCAGCCAGGCTAAGCAAGCTTTCACCCCCATCCCTGTTCCTGAGCCGTCCACCAGGGCCCCGTCTGTGTTACCGGAGACCCAAACACAGGTGGTGGAACCGGATCCCCTGCCAACGACTGCAACAGCCGTAGTGGATCCAATCCCAGAGACCCAGCCAAAGCCAGTCCCGGAACCGGAACTGGCAACGCAACCAGCACCAGAACCATTGCCGGCACTGAGTCCAGCGCTTGCAAACCCGTCTACAACTCCAATGCCAGAGGGCACCAGCGAGCCTGAACTGGCGGAAGCAGCAGATAACCCTACCCAAGAGGCTCAGCCAGAGCCTGAGATACCACATAGTGCACCAGCGGACAGCGGTTCACAGTCAATGGAAACAGTCCCAGCACCTGCATCGCTTCCAGAGGGACCAAGCCCCAGTCCACAGTCCAAGGAGGAACTGATGTCTCCAGCATCAAGGGAACAGTTCCAGGCCGAGCAGGAAGCAGATGACAGCCTTCAGAAAGCTTGGGCGGCGGCACGGAGCACCCCACCGCCTCTCAGCTCTTCTAACCGATCCCGGTTTGTTGTAGAACAAGGACTTTTATACAAGGAGACTCTTTCTGGTGGGCACCAGGAAGACTGGCATCCTCAAAGACAGTTGGTAGTTCCCACTAAGTATCGGGTAAAGCTCTTGAGCTTAGCCCATGATCATCCCAGTGGCCATTCTGGGGTGAACAGAACCAAAGACCGGTTGGGGAAGTCCTTCCACTGGGAGGGAATGGGCAAGGACGTTGCTAATTATGTCCGGTCTTGTGAGGTGTGCCAACGAGTGGGAAAGCCCCAAGACCAGGTTAAAGCCCCTCTCCAGCCACTACCCATAATTGAGGTCCCATTTCAGCGAGTAGCTGTGGATATTCTGGGTCCTTTCCCAAAGAAGACACCCAGAGGAAAGCAGTACGTACTGACTTTCATGGATTTTGCTACCCGATGGCCGGAAGCTGTACCCTTAAGCAACACCAAGGCTAAAAGTGTGTGCCAGGCATTAGCAGACATTTTTGCCAGGGTAGGTTGGCCCTCCGACATCCTTACAGATTCGGGAACTAATTTCCTGGCAGGGAACATGAAAACCCTGTGGGAAGCTCATGGGGTGAATCACTTGGTTGCCACCCCTCATCACCATCAAACCAATGGTCTGGTGGAGAGGTTTAATGGAACTTTGGGGGCCATGATACGTAAATTCATAAATGAACACTCCAATGATTGGGACCTAGTGTTGCAGCAGTTGCTTTTTGCCTACAGGGCTGTACCACATCCCAGTTTAGGGTTTTCACCATTTGAACTTGTGTATGGCCGCGAGGTTAAGGGGCCATTACAGTTGGTGAAGCAGCAATGGGAGGGGTTTATGCCTTCTCCAGGAACTAACATTCTAGACTTTGTAAGCAACCTACAAAACACCCTCCGACACTCTTTAGCCCTTGCTAAAGAAAACCTAAAGAATGCTCAGGAAGAGCAAAAGGCCTGGTATGATAAACATTCCAGAGAACGGTCCTTCAAAGTAGGAGACCAAGTCATGGTCTTAAAGGCGCTCCAGGCCCATAAAATGGAAGCGTCGTGGGAAGGACCATTCACGGTCCAGGAGCGCCTAGGAGCTGTTAACTATCTCATAGCCTCCCCCACCTCCAACATAAAGCCTAAGGTATACCATGTTAATTCTCTTAAGCCCTTTTATTCCAGAGGATTAAACGTTTGCCAGTTTACAGCCCAGGAAACAGATGACGCGGAGTGGCCTGCAGGTGTCTACTACGAAGGAACAAGGAATGGTGGCGTGGAAGAGGTGAACCTCTTCACGACCCTGGGACGTCTGCAGCGACAGCAGATCAAGGAGCTGTGCACAAGCTTTGCACCGATTTTCTCAGCCACTCCAGGACGGACCGAACGGGCATACCACTCCATTGACACAGGTAATGCTCACCCAATTAGAACCCCACCTTACCGGGAGTCACCTCATGCCCAAGCGGCTATACAAAGGGAGATCCAGGACATGCTACAGATGGGTATAATCCGCCCCTCTACCAGTGCATGGGCATCTCCAGTGGTTCTAGTTCCCAAACCAGATGGGGGAATACGCTTTTGCGTGGACTACCGTAAGCTAAATGCTGTAACTCGTCCTGACAACTATCCAATGCCACGCACAGATGAGCTATTGGAAAAATTGGGACATGCCCAATTCATCTCTACTTTAGACTTAACCAAAGGGTACTGGCAAGTACCACTAGATGAACCCGCTAAGGAAAGGTCAGCCTTCGTCACCCAGGCAGGGGTGTACGAATTCAATGTACTCCCTTTCGGGTTGCGAAATGCCCCCGCCACCTTCCAAAGACTTGTAGATGGTCTCCTAGCGGGATTGGGAGAATCTGCAGTTGCCTACCTCGATGATGTGGCCATTTTTTCTGATTCATGGACAGAACACCTGGAGCACCTGGGAAAAGTCTTCGAGCGCATCCGACAGGCAGGACTAACTGTTAAGGCTAAAAAGTGTCAAATAGGCCAAAACAGAGTGACGTACCTGGGGCACCAGGTGGGTCAAGGAACTATAAATCCCCTACAGGCCAAAGTGGATGCTATCCAAAAGTGGCCGGTTCCAAAGTCAAAGAAACAGGTCCAATCCTTCTTAGGCTTGGCCGGATATTATAGGCGATTTGTACCACACTACAGCCAAATCGCCGCCCCGCTGACAGACCTAACCAGAAAGAAACAGCCAAATGCAGTTCAGTGGACTGATAAGTGTCAAAAGGCCTTTAACCAGCTTAAGGCAACACTCATGTCTGACCCTGTACTAAGGGCCCCAGACTTTGACAAACCGTTCCTAGTAACCACAGATGCGTCCGAGCGAGGCGTGGGAGCAGTTTTAATGCAGGAAGGACCGGATCAAGAATTCCATCCTGTCGTGTTTCTCAGCAAAAAACTGTCTGAGAGGGAAAGCCACTGGTCAATCAGCGAAAAGGAATGCTACGCCATTGTGTACGCGCTGGAAAAGCTACGCCCATATGTTTGGGGACGGCGTTTCCAACTACAAACAGACCATGCTGCGCTACAGTGGCTTCATACCGCCAAGGGAAATAACAAAAAACTTCTTCGATGGAGTTTAGCTCTCCAAGATTTTGATTTTGAAATACAACACATTTCGGGAGCTTCTAACAAAGTGGCTGATGCACTCTCCCGGGAAAGTTTCCCAGAGTTAACTGGTTAACAATTGTTCTTGGAATGAAACATATTGTTAGTTTTTATATAATCAGTAGTATGTCTAAAGGTACATGTGTCTTATTAACTCTGTTTTCTCCTAGAACTCCAGGAAGAAATCACAGCCAGTGTGGAACCGAACGTCCAACACTATCTGTGATTTGGGGGGCGTGTCATAACTATAAAGGGAAGGGTAACAGCTCTCTGTGTACAGAGAC
>NW_020703656.1:0-3655 GCF_002925995.2 Terrapene triunguis | reverse complement strand
TGTGACGAACTGGGTCTGTTCTTACTGTGGTCTGTGAATGCTGACAGGGGAGTGTGGCTGGGATAGCCGGCATTGGGGGATGGGAGACTGACTGGAAATACCTGAGCCTGTAACATGAGAACCCAGGAGGGGGCTGGGACCAGGTGACACCTTTGCCCAGAGACTGAACAAAGGCTGTGGGAGGGGTCGCTGAAGGCAGAGTCGGGGAAGCTGGCTGGTGAGGTGGCTGGAATGCAGGGAGGGCTCTGACCCAGGAGGTGGGCTGGGGTGCCCAAGGACCCCAAGATGGACCTAACTGTGGGGTATCCTGTTGTCTGTGCCTGCAAGGCCTGTCTTGGACTGTATTCCTGTCATCTAAATAAACCTTCTGCTTTACTGGCTGGCTGAGAGCCATGGTGAATCGCAGGACGCCAGGGGTGCAGGGCCCTGAGTCCCCCCATACTCCGTGACAACTGGTGGCAGCGGCGGGATCTACTGCACCCCGTGGACGGCGCTTCCTGCAGTAAGCGACTGGGGAGAAGTAAAGCGAAGGGGGATTGACGGGGAGCAGGCGTGCTGAGGAGTCAGAGAGAGACGGTTATCACCCCTGGGAGTGTGTGACCAGCGAGAAGGACTTTTGCAGTAACAGGGTCCCCCGGGGGATCGCAGCGAGTGGTCCCAGGGGCGGAGGAGTCTGCAGCTCGACCCTGGCAGAGAGGTGGTGACCTCGAGAAGGGCTGGCACACTAGGGGTCTCCCTGGAAACTGTGGGGAGCGGTGAGCACACAGGCCTGTGAGTGGCCAGCAGGAAGATGTATGCCAAGCGGCTTAAGAGTGACCTGGTGGAGCTGTGCAAGCAGAGGGGGGTGCGCATTGGGAAGCTCACCAAAGAACAGCTCATTGCCCAGCTGGAGAAGCAGGATCGCGCAAATGAACTGATCCCTGTCTCTGAGGGAAGCAGCCTGGCAGATGCAGCGCAGGCCCCAGTGTATGTCCCAGCTGGGAGTGGTCAGCCGGCTGCTGAGGGCTTCCCGAGACCCCTCCTTCCTATGCCTAGAGGAAGGGTGGGGAGGAGCCCAGTAAATACCGAGGGCGCAGTGACCCCCCCGGCCAGCAGGGGATCCCCCCGGCCGCGCTCGCCGGCCAGCAGGGGATCCTCCCGGCCACGCGCGGCATCCGTGGAGCGGAATGAGCTGGAATGGGAAATAGAGCTAAAACTGAGAGAGCTGAAGGATCGTGAACACCAGAGACAGCATGAACAGGAGGAGAAAGAGAGACAGAGGCGTCATGAACGGGAGGAGAATGAGAGACAGAGGCAGAATGAAGAGAGACAAAGGCAGCATGAAGAAAGACAGCATCAGCATGAACGGGAGGAGAATGAGAGACGGCGTCAGCAGGAACTGGAGCTGGCGAGGCTGAAGGACCGCGCGACCCCGGCTGCGGTGAGTGAGGGGGGACCCAGGACTGCACGGAGCTTTGATAAGTGCATCCTGGCCCCACGTAAGGAGGGGGAGGACATGGATGACTTCCTGGATGCCTTTGAGACGGCCTGCGAGCTGCACCAGGTTGATCCTGCGGACAGACTCCGGGTTCTCACCCCCTTACTGGACCCCAAATCCGTGGCATTGTACCGCCAACTGGACGAGGCGGAGAAAGGGAACTACGAACTATTCAAAAAGGCCCTGCTACGTGAGTTTGGGCTGACTTCTGAGATGTACCGGGAAAGGTTCCGGAGTCAGGATAAAACCCCTGAGATCTCATATCTGCAACTAGCCGTCCGCATGGAGGGATACGCCAGCAAGTGGGCTGATGGGGCCCAGACAAAGGAGGACCTGGTTAAACTGCTGGTATTGGAGCAACTGTATGAGCGGTGCCCATCCGACCTGAGGCTGTGGTTGGTGGACAAAAAACCAGAGAACCCGCGACACGCAGGCCGGCTGGCCGATGAGTTTGTGAAGAGCCGGGCAGGGGCTGGCAGGGAGGAGTCCCAAAGGAGCAGGCCCGCTGCCATGCAGAGAGAGAGTCACCCGGGTACCTCCCAAAAGGGGAATGTGGGGAATCCCCTCCCATGGGGAATGCCCAGGGTCAGGGACCACCGACCGGCTCGAGGGGACACATGGGACATGGTCTGCTATCACTGTGACCAGAGGGGTCACCTACGGGCCCAGTGCCCCAGACTCAGGGACAGACTGAGCAGACCAGACCCACCGAGGGTTGACTGGGTAGAGACCCAGCCGGGCGAGAGGCGGCACTCCCAGGGAAGGGGGGCTGGCAGAATACCACCTGCTAAGGAGGAAGGAGAGCTCCAGGCCAGCTCCTCTGGGGGGCTGGATGCTCTAGACTCGGGGTTTTTGGTTTATACGGTGGGCGCAGGGCGGTCCCTCCGGAGAGAGTACCTTGTTCCCCTGGAGGTGGATGGGAGGAAGGTCGATGGATACTGGGATACGGGCGCAGAGGTAACACTGGTCCGGCCCGAGGTGGTGGCCTCAGATCGGATGGTGCCCAACACCTTCCTGACTCTGACGGGGGTGGGTGGGACCCCATTCAAGGTACCTGTGGCGAGGGTACGCCTGAAGTGGGGGCCCAAGGAGGGCCCCAAGGACGTGGGGGTACACCCGTATTTGCCCACTGAGGTGTTGATGGGGGGGGACCTGGAGGACTGGCCAAGCAACCCCCAGAATGCACTGGTTGTGACCCGCAGTCAGAGCCGGCGAGGAGCACTGCGCCCTGACCTTGGGGAGGGTGCCTTGCCCGAGGCGCAGGACCCTAACCTGGTGGGGAGGGAACGCCCAGGGACACGGCTCAGGGAGGCTGCGGCTTCAGACCCAGCCGGCGAGAGAGAGCAGGTGGCCATCCCTGTCCCAGCTGCTGAGTTCCAGGCCGAGGTGCAGAAAGATCCCTCCTTGCGGAAGATAAGGGACCTGGCCGACCTCGGTGTGGTACAGACCATGGGGAGAGGTGGCCGGAAAAGGTTCCTGTGGGAGAAGGGGTTCCTGTACCGAGAATGGGCTCCCCCAGGGAAGATGGAGTCAGGGGGGATCAGGAGGCAGCTGGTGGTACCCCAGAAGTATCGCCGCCAGCTGCTGTACCGGGCCCATGACATTCCCCTCTCAGGGCACCAGGGAACCTGGCGTACCCAGCAGAGGCTGCTACGGAGCTTTTACTGGCCTGGGGTCTTTGTTACTGTCCGGCAGTACTGCCGCTCCTGTGACCCCTGTCAGAGGGGGAGGAAGGCCCGGGACAAGGGGAAAACGGCTTTAGGACCCTTGCCCAGCATAGAGGAGCCTTTCCAAAGGGTGGCCAAGGTTAAAAGGGGGGCTCTGAACCAAGAGAGCCCGAAGCACAGACCTCCAGACTGGAGTGCTGGGAGAAGACCCCAGCCCAGTTGGAACCCCAGGGGTATTGGGGTAGGAAAAGGGCACGGGCCGCATAAACCTTCCCACGTGCGAACTACGAGTGCCATCGAGCACCCCCGACCTAAGGGGGGGCGTGAAACTGGAGGGGCCTGGTGTAATTCTCACCAAGGAATGGGAGGGATGCTGGGGCATCCATGGGAACGGGGGTAGGTTCGAACTTCCCCGGGTCACTGGCTGAAGTGACCCCGCTCAGTTCGGTCTCGAAGGGGGGAGATGTGACGAACTGGGTCTGTTCTTACTGTGGTCTGTGAATGCTGACAG
>NW_020703655.1:0-2249 GCF_002925995.2 Terrapene triunguis | reverse complement strand
TGTCCCATCGTGACCCTTACCCTCTCATGGAACTTTGCATCCCCACATCTCCCCCCTTTTTCTTAAATAAGGAACTATTCAGAAACATAATATTACATAAATACCCACGAAAACCATCGGGGTGTAAATAAGGATAGCCAATAAGACATATTCTAAAGGGATTCGATGGGGTGGCCATGGACAAATAAAAAGGGCTTCTTGGCCAATCTGGTTCGCCCAGGTGACCCAAACATTTTGTCGTGGATTAACAAAAGATACAGAACTTGGATATACAAAGACCCCTGCTCCTATAATAAGGAGTCCGAACAAATAGAAGTACAGCATTATTAGGTGTCGAGGCTGTGACAAACAACAAGTGCAGGTCCGGTGTCGCGGGGTCGTCGTCCGGCTCCTGCGTGGCGGCGTCGGGCTCTTGTCTTGAGCCACGGCCGGACCCACTTTGCTGGAACCCACCAGGGACCCATTTGTGGAACCTCCTTGAACGCAGCCAACGCCAGTCCCTGTGACTGTAAGATGCGCGGGTCGAGGCGCGCCTGGAGTTGTGGCTTCACATAGACCCCTTTTTTCATAAGCATGTCTTGGGTCGCGTAACGCAGCGGATTATCGTTAGGTAAGTCTATGTTACGCACTATAGCCATCTTGACGCGCTTCGCCCAATTATCCTTCCACAACAATCGCTGTGTTGGCGTTAAAAGCATGTCAGCAAATTTCACAGAGTCATAAGGGCACATGGCCTGCCCAACAAATATCTGCTCGATCAAGGACTGCACATATGGGTTATGCATGCCATATGACATTATAGATTTTTGGGCCTCCCGTACAAGCTTCCAATTTAAGGGAGCCCATTGCCGTCTGGCGGGGTTCTGTGGATCCGGTGTCACTACTGGATAAGCCTCGGGCGCAAATTCCCCCTCTATATGGGCTTCCCTAATAAGTCCGTGCCAACGCCTTACAGGGTCCGGGGGGCCCGAGCCGCCCGGGATATTGTTTGAAGCATGTCGCAGGGTGGAAACATCGGATGAGTATGCCGGAGGCTTCGGGGCAAACGGGTTGGTGACATCCAGTGGCCGGTGCGTGGACACGTTATCCTGTCCGGTGCACCCAATCGCGCAGCCCCATAAACCACAACGAGGACAGGGGGTAGCTACACCATCCGCCGGAGGGATCTTATCCGGCGGTTTTTTCCTATATGTCCTTTCAAAGCTAGATAAGCCCGGCTCCGCCATTCTTTCCAACCTATTCCGCAACTGCTCACCCTGCCCCGGGAACTCCGCCCGGAACTCTGGGGTACAAACATCATTGGTGACAGGAAAGCCGGGCTGGTTTAGGGCTCGCAATGTGTGGGACTGCGGGGGATGGCTCTCACCGGCCAAATGGGACAACTGATTCAGCATGTCCTGTAGCTGAAGGCCCTGTTTGTACATTTCCGCCCGAAATTCTTGTAACTCATCCCCTTCTGGGCTCGAGACCTCCATTCTATCCGCGGGGTCGTCTGGTAACGGGACGGTACTAGGATCAACTTCGGGTGCACTGGGGATGAGTGGTATGATAGTGTCCTCACCCCCAAAGAACTCACGGGCTCCCACCGACAACACACAAGGCGGCTCCTCTTTTGGCCGAAAGAGGTCATTAATGGCCGACTGGACCTCGGCTTCTGCCACAAGCGTCTCTATTAGTTTCTTAGATTTGCACCATATTTGGCTCAATGACACGGCCTCCTTGTTGCCGTGAGAGACCGACTCCCAGAGGTCAGAGCCTAGACTCTCCCAGACTGCCTTATCAAAGACAGTATTCGGTGTAACAGAAAACCCGCGTCTTTGTCCCCATTTCAGCAAACGGGACAACGCGTCAGAGGGAAGCTTCTCTCCCTGCTTTTTAGCGATGCGTAATAAAAAATCATGCACCGTCTTCTCCTCTGCAGACAAAGCAGAGCCCATTTTATCAAATGCAGCCGCTCACCTGTGAGCTCACGAACGTCTCTCTCGGACGACCAGGAGCCGGTATCCTCCGGTACCTCCTGCCGCGGCTGCCACCGTCTCTCTCGGACGACCAGGAGCCAGTATCCTCTGGTACCTCCTGCCACCTCCTCCTTTTTTTGCACGCTTCAGTCGGCTGCCTCGATGTCCAAGCTGTATCACGTCGGGGTCACCATTTGTGGGGTCCCACTTCGCTGTCCAAGCCGAATCACGTCGGGGTCACCATTTGTGGGGATCACGTCGGGAGGATAAAGCACACGACCAATGTGGTTG